>NW_020897828.1:1183517-1187237 GCF_003984885.1 Neopelma chrysocephalum | reverse complement strand
ATTTATATTTATATTTATATTTATATTTATATTTATATTTATATTTATATTTATATTTATATTTATATTATTTATATTTATTAATATGATAACGAGCTCACAAAGCCCAAGTAATCAATGGGAACAGCTGCCAATGGAACGTTGTTACAGATCTGGGTCTGGAGGTTGCTTAGATTGGGTTAAAATTAATTCCAGGTAAAGCTTTTCATGTGCTTGGGGGACTGACAAGGGTTTTCACCAACATTTGGATTCTTTAAGGCTTAATGATGTAGAAACTCCTGACTGGGACTTTCCTTTAGAGGGGGAAAATTAATAGAACATCTCCTTTCTTTACAAGCACCCAACCCCAATCTAACCCTGGTATCCTAATTTTAACTCCAGAATTAATTAATTATTTCCCAGAAATTCAGTTTTAATCTTCCAGCTAGCTCAGATGGACAAATGTCACATTTTTTTCTCTTAAAATATTTTTTTTCTCATTAGACTTTATTTGCCCAAGTCCAAATCCCAAAAGTTTCTTACTAACATGGGAGAGAAGGTTCTGGCGAGTTTTCCAGTCCAAGCTACAATTCACTTCTACAATGATGATGATGATGCCAACTCTGAGGAAGAGGAAGAAGAAATGAGTTCAGCCTAATAAAGAACAGTGGTCAGCCTTGAGAAACACAAAAATCAACCTTAAAAAGTCGAGAGGTAAAAAAAAAGAACTGTCAGAAAGACATGGACAAACATCTGAGCAAACAGAGAAACACATCAAAGCTCAAAATATAAAACTATTTATAACCATCTTACCAAGGAGAATGAGTCAATGGAACTGGGAAATAAGAGGAAATCCCTTTGTGTCTGGAGAGACTTTGAAATAAAACCCTGAAGCTGAACAAGAGATTGTGAGCTTTAAATCAGGTTGGTTTAAGTCACACAGATAAAGGATATCAAGAGCACTGTGATTAATTACTCCTTTTTACATTGCA
This sequence comes from Neopelma chrysocephalum, assembly GCF_003984885.1. Taxonomy (NCBI): domain Eukaryota; kingdom Metazoa; phylum Chordata; class Aves; order Passeriformes; family Pipridae; genus Neopelma; species Neopelma chrysocephalum. The sequence goes on along the minus strand of NW_020897828.1, from coordinate 1,186,266 downwards.
GTCCTGATAAAGTGAAAGTTGGCTTGATTGTGAGACTGAATAACACAATGTACAGGCCCAAAATAACCCAAAGGCTTTGAAACACAAGGAATTTGAGTGAAAAAATATTTAAAATGCAAAGACTGTTGCTCATTAGCTCCATGGGGCGTATTTATTCTGATATAAATCCTGAATGCCCGATTGAAATAATCCATTTCCAGTACAACTCACTGCCAAGACAATTTCTAAACTAAAGTTGCAATATTTTCTGGGGTTCTGTCATTCTGTTATTATCAGATTCCCCCTCCTTGTAATCAGAAAAGTGTCTTTTGCCAGTCAGAAAAAAAAAGCCTTGATTAACAACTATGATTTAATTTAATGACACATTAAAACACACATTATGTGGTACCTTTTTTTTCCTTCACCACAGTATTTTGCGTGCTCAGAAAGTTTGTCAGCACTTGCCTTGCCGCCAGCAGTTTTTAATTAGCTCAAGGATTAATTATTTGGCCCCGCTTTGTTTCAAATTTATTATGCTCCGTGTCTCTTATCCCCAACCAAAACTGCCCTGGTTTCCCTGGAGACAAGGCAAAGGCAGAATTCCAGATCCTTGACCTTTCCTACATCTCTGTGGGTTGTGTAGACAAGGTCAGGCAGTTTTAAGAACCACTTAAAGTGTGTGTCAGATCTTCCTCCCAGTGATGTCCTGGCAAACAAAGCCAGGGTGTCACACATTTGAAGTCTGGCAAATTAGGATTCCAAATAAATTCAGGCATTAAAATGAAGGATTTTTTTTTTTTTAAATCTCCACTTGCAAACTAAAAAGAGGATCTATTAATTCAATTTTCACAAGGGGCCGGCAAATTATAATATAGGGAATGACAAGAACCAGTTGAAATTTAAACCCTGAAGTTTAGATTAAACATGAAAAATCAGCTTTTACATCTCACCTGTTCACCATTTCCTCATCTCCACTTCCAGATGTATGGAACTAAAATACAGGCATTTTAAAGGTCTTTCCCAAGACACCCTGAAATTATTTATTCCCCAGCTTCATCATTATTCAGTTTGTGGCAAAAAGAAACAGAAAAGCATCCGAGATGACTTAACAGGTGTGTGATGCCACATTACACACACACAGAATGCACTGTGATCCCTTCCCAGCCTGTCAGTAATTAAAAGAAGCCCCAAACTGATGTAGCATCTCTGATTTTATGATCTCTGTGATTCAACTGCTGTGAACTTCCAGTTTCCAGTTCTGATTTGTTGCCTCATCTGTGAGTTGACCCTGCAAAGTTTACAGTGACCTTCAAACCATCCATCATTTACAGGAAAAGGATAACAAAGCATCCCCAAAGAACCAGTTTATCATGAGTTTGCTACTTCAAACACAGGCCTAGAAACAGCATTTCACAGATTAAATGTTGGCTCGGGGCTCTGCTCCACAAAACTTCCCTCGGTATTTCAACAGCTGCAACATTTCCAGCAAATGCTCCTTTTGATTCCCATTCCCTGAAATGATGACAGGAAAAGGCAAGTTAATGTTCCACTGGTACAGGAATGCTGGAGAGGTGTCCACACAACAATTTTATATTTCTGTTGTATGTATTCATGTGAAAAATCATAATTAAGGTTTATGTTCATTAAACAGTCCTGAATTCTGTTTCCAAGATCTTTTAAGCCAAGCTCATGAAGGCCACATAAATTCAAGGAAATCATATCTTCACATGATACAGAAGTTTGCTGAGTGTTCTTTCTGACTATAATGCAGCAATAATTTGGATTAAGAGGAAAAAAAACTACAATAGGAATTTTTTTTTTCTAAGCTACATTTACACTGAATGACAACAGCAGCAGAACCCAGAAAAGGCAATATTCCCAATAACAGTTTTATGAGCTCCAGAGACAAAATCCATCCAATTCACTGAAACATTTACTATTTAATTACACTCCCCAGAATCATGATTTCCAGGCTGGGTAATTCTATCAGCTGCTTTTAGCAGAAGGCTGAGAATTCAGTTGATCCATAAACTGCAGAGCACACCACCAAGGTTTACTTTGGCAACCCCTCCGAAAGGGAACTGGCAGAACAAAACCAAATCCTTCCAAAACTTTCTCCCCAGGAAACAGTTCAATTGATGAACAGAGGGAGAGATACAAAACCCCCCATTCATCTCAGTTGTTTGAAAGCTGCAGACTCTGCATTAAGCATTTTAGTGACTCAGACTCAAGGGCCCACGAAAAAAGTGCATTATGGAACAAAATGTATTTACACAAAATCACCAATCAACTCTTCTGTTTGTGAGGCAGAAATGCTTTATCATTTGCACTCACAAATGACACAGAAACTGCCTGGTAACAAAATCAAGTATTTGAAAAGGTTTTTTTTTCAAAAGAAGAACTCCTGAAAAGAGGTTTGAGTGGGGGGGTGGATTGGGCTTTTCTGCCATGTCTCAAGTGAAAGGAGGAGAGGAAATGGCCTTAAATTGCACCAGGGCAGGTTCAGATCAGAGATTAGAAAATGTTTTCCCTGCAGGAGTGATCAGGCCTTGGAATAAGTGTCCCAGGGAGGTGGTGGAGTCCCTGTGTCTGGGAGTGTCCCAGAGGTGTCTGGATGTGTCCCTTGGGGACCTGGATTAGGGGTGATTGTGGTGGTGCTGGGTGAGGGTGGGACTGGATGATCCTGAAGGTCTCTTCCAACCTTGGTGGTTCTGTGACTATTCAGATTGTCTCACCACTACCTCCAGTCTCATATTTCAGTTTTCTCAGA
>NW_020897828.1:1153538-1183507 GCF_003984885.1 Neopelma chrysocephalum | reverse complement strand
GAATCTAAAAGCCCACTAAAAAGAATGTCAGTATTACTTTACCAACATCTTTCCTTGTACAGACCTCACTTGCCATTGGTGGTAGAGTTGCATTTTTAGTGTTATATATATATATATATATATTTTATATATATATATACAACCTAGCACAGATGTGTACCAGAATAAACATTTATTATTTTTATTATTACAGCTTTTTATTTTATATGAGAGCCTTCTATTGTCCCTACTGATATCTGAACCTTTGCCATAACAAAATCTGGACTAATGTGTTACTCCCCTTTTAGCCCCAATCACAAATAATGGTTATTCTACAGATGATCCAATCAAGCTGACAGCATTCCTTGTGTGCTCCAAATAATTGTGGAATGCTCTCTACAATGCTTTAGGTAACAGCAAAAGTACACCTGCATAACTCAAGGTGAATCATGCAATGGTTTGGGTTGGAAGGGACCTTAAGGATCATCCAGTGCCACCCCCTGCCATGGGCAGGGACACTTTTCCCTATCCCACGTTGCTCCAAGCCCCGTCCAACCTGGCCTTGGACACTTCCAGGGATCCAGAGGCAGCCACAGCTTCTCTGGGCAACCTGGGCCAGGGCCTCCCTACCCTCACAGGGAAGAATTCCTTCCCAATATCCCATCTAACCCTGCCCTCTGGCAGTTTGAAGCCATTCCTCCTTGTCCTGTCACTCCAGGCCCTCAGAAATAGTCTCTCTCCATCTTTCCTGTAGCTCCTTCAGGCACTGGAAAGCCACAATTAGGTCACTCCAGAGTCTTCTCCAGCCTTTCTCCAGGCTGAACCACCCCAGGTGCTCCATCCCTCTGAGCATCTTCACAGCCCATGTTGTTACTACCCTTCCCTTTGCAGCTGAGATGGAAGGAGGCAGATACTCCACCACCTTCACACAAATTTGGCAACCACAGCTCCCTTATTTCCTTTGCCACACACCCATTTCATTGGAATCCAGGCACCTCTATTATTTTTGCCACACACCCATTTCATTGGAATCCAGGCACCTCTATTATTTTTCCATGACATTTCCATATATTCATTCAAATCCCACCTGGGGGGGAATCCTTACAAGATGATGTTTATAGCAAGATGTGTAAAAAAAAAACCCAACAGGGTAAAAACTGCAGGAGAATCTTAAAAAGGTGCATTTAAAAACAAGGCTGAAGTTTCATCACTTGGATTATCCCAGCAGTTGATCAAACTCTATTTAGTTGTGCTACAATAATGAAGTCAGAGGGGTGAAAACAAGGGCAAATTTAGGTTTGTGCCTTTATTTATTTAGTCTTTCCTCTGTCTGTGAGAAGAATGGACACCTGATATCCAGCCTTTAACAGGTTATGTTTTGTAAAGAAAGCAACGCTGTTCAATCATTCCAGGTTTTTGTTTTTCTCAATATCTGAGGCAAAATCTATATAAATCCCACTAAACAGCTGCATATTTACAAAACCTCCTCTCCTCTTTGCTGGCAGAGTTGCATCTTCTCCTTAATCACCATCATAGCCAAGACCTACAGATCCCCAACAAGGAAATGATGGATCCCCACCACCTGCAAATCCCTACAACACATTTATCAGCCCACAAACACCACGTCCCCTGGTTTTATTTTGATCACAAGAGGCCATTTCTGAAGTGTCAAACACGACCAAGTTGAAGGAAAGGTCACCACTGGTGCCTTTGAAGCACCAGTGACAGAAAAGCAAAGATTGAGTTTCGTCCCTGCAAGTTTGACTCAAACAAAAGGCCCCCCTTTCCCTCCCTCACTCCGGGGCCTCTTGTTGGTTTTCCCATAATTGTGGGGTCTTGCAGTGAAATGAAATGGCAGATTCATCACTGATACAATCTTTGCCCAAGGTTTACAGTCCTTTAATTTGTGTGCTTTCGGGGCTTGAGGGCATTTTCCAGTAGCTTTGCTTTATCCTGAAGGGATTTGGGTCTCCTTAACAAGGGACTAAATTAATCCTCACATCAGATGAGACCAGAAACGTGGCCTTCAGTTGTTGTCAATTCAGAATTCCAAATGAAATTGCTTCTCTCACAGAGCAAAAGGAACGTGGAGCACAGTAAAAAACACAGGAAAATAAATTACAGTCAATACTTCAATGTCTATAACGTGATTAGAGAAGTGACAAAAGAGTAAATATATATCTTTGTGGCTGTTGATCATAAAATCTTGAATTCATTCTATGTATGGGTGTGTGAGCGTGTCAATTAAAATTAATTGAAGGACAAAACTGTGGCAGGAGTGGGAAACAAGAGCAAACTAAACCCAAAACTTCACTAACAAATCTACAACTCCCAAACAAATCAACATTGCACAGATTTACAGCCATTAGGCTGAGCTACAAACATTCTTAAGAGGTTCCCTCTAACAACAATATACCAAATATCTAATTAATTTCACAGCAAAATGTTGAAAAGCATTTTTTCCTTCATTAAGGAGGTATTTTTCTCCTACCCATAACACTGAATATGGACTTTTTTTCCTTCAAAAGCAGGTAAAAAACCCAACCAACTACAGGTTTTATATTTATACCAAATTAATTGTTACCAGGTTGTAAGACTTTCCAGATCAACTGATGGTCATTTTGCCTCCTTTCTAAAGAATTGGCATAAGATTTTTCACACAAACTTCCAAAAATTTCTTATCTTTTAATGAAATAGTGAAGTTTTTAACTAAATTCTCTCTGCTCTCAAGTTGGCTTATAAACCTTCTAAAGCCTAATAAACAATAATAGTCTATCCTCTGGTCTTTATAACCAATCTAAATAACCCTGACTCCTGAAAATAACTGGGATTATGGCTCTCTAAAGGAAAAAATAAAGGAAAATTCACTGTTTAAGAAACATCTGAACCACTTCCATAATAACAACTTATTGTGCTTTGTGTTGTAACCTTGGGCTATAATAAGATGGACCTGCCAGTTCCTGTATTTCCAGATATTTCCTTGAACCATGTTTTCAGTATTCTTAAAAACGCTTTAAAAAAGTTAATTTCAAGACTTGTTTCAGAAAATCTTCACAACTCACCTTTCTTTTTTCTGGTATTCCTGGTAATTCAATAATCCTGCCAATTTTGGGGGTGGGAGTGGGGGATCAATATATTTTGCTGAATAAAGAATTCTGTGAAGGAAAGTGGACTTTTATCCAGGAGAAAATAACACAGAACCACAGAAAAATGGTGAATTTGAACACGTAAAAGTGAGCTACACTTTATTAATATTTACAAAGGAAAGCTTTATATTTACAATGTGAACAGTTCCATTAACTTAATAAAAATAGATCCTCAACATTTGACTAGCAAAAGTATTTTCTCCCTGAATTTAAAGGGAAATAGAATTAAACTATGGCCAAAAGGAAAACAGAATTAAACCGTGGCCAAAAAAGTTGCTTCTTTCCCTCTCAGAGGGAAATGACAAGAGAACACTTTTAAGTTCCCAAGAATGGCTTGAAAAATTAATGTGGTGTAATTCTTACACAAAGGCAGGTTGTGTAGGTACATGCAAATAATAAAATATGTTAATATAAATTTAGTTAGGGATTAAAAAAAAAATAAAACCTTTGTTCTACAAGCTGAAAGAGTATTTTTTTCTTTTTTGCTTGGAGAGGTTTTGACTGTCCTTATGCAACACTTCCATTCATCCTTTGTTCAAACAAATCTCAAGAATGACTATCTGCTGTTGCAGATTCCTTTTTCAGGAAGGAAGAACATTCTGTTCACTTCACTGATGGGAATGTCCCTCAATGCTGGAATTGCTTCCTCTTGGAATTTCTTCTGCTGCTGCTTTTTTGCATAGTTATCTACAAAAGACAACGAGAACATTTCAGGTCTTCAAGACTCTTTTCTTTCAAGAGATGCTCTATAATGGAACACTGTATAAATTTAGGTACTTTAAGGGATGCTGGAAACCCCACCCTGCTGAGATGGTCATCAAATGTGCTTTACATCAATATTTATCAGCAGAGTCCCTGAAGAAATCACCCCCAAACTCCTGAAATCACTGGCTGGGATTTTGCTTGGTTTAAGGTGCATTTGAACTCCAGCCTTGATTGATTTTTTTTTTCCTTAGGAGTCCAGTGGAATCTAATTCCATGTACACAGTTCAAAGTTCAAACATTGAAAGTTCTTAAGTTCTTAGCAATAAAGAATTTTCTTGCCACATTTTGCTGCCTTTTTTTTCTACCAAAACCAGCCACCTGCAAATAGTGGTGGAATTCCTTGTGCAAAGGAAGACACAGATCCTCCTTTTATAGAATTCCAAAATGGTTTGGGCTGGAAGGGACCTTAAAGATCATCCAGGTCCAACCCCCAACACCTTCCACTAGCCCAGGTTGCTCCAAGCCCCATCCAAGGTGAATCATGGAATGGTTTGGGTTGGAAGGGACCTTAAAGATTATCCAGTCCCACCCCCCTGCCATGGGCAGGGACACTTTTCCCTATCCCAGGTTGCTCCAAGCCTTGTCCAAGCTGGCCTTGGACACTTCCAGGGATCCAGGGGCAGCCACAGCTTCTCTGGGAATTCTATCCCAGCCCCTCACCACCCTCACAGCCAGGAATTCCTTCCCAATATCCCATCTAACTCTGTCAGTTTGAAGCCATTCCCCCTTGTCCTGTCCCTCCATCCCTTGGAAATAGTCTCTCTCCATCTTTCTTGGAGCTCCTTCAGGTCCTGGAAGGCCACAACCAGGTCACCCCAAAGCTTCTCCTCTCCAGGCTGAACAATCCCAGCTCTCCCAGCCTTTCCTCCCAGCAGAGCTGCTCCAGCCCTGGGATCATCTTCCCACTTCTGCCAGTGCCAGGTGGGTGCTCCCACCTTCTCCCCTGGTTTGTACAGTAAGATGAATTCCTGGAAGATCTTTATATGCTCTTTGTGGTCTGTTTTAGTAGCAAATTCCACCCCTCTAGCTGGAAAATGGTGCCATGAGGTGGCAAAGAGGGAAGAGTCAGGCTCGTGGTCATCTTATCACTCCAATACTTCAGTACTTCCAAGAACTAAAACATTTAAAGGCTTAAAATTTGGTTTATATTCTATATGGCCACATATATAGATTTACAGAAACTATCAGCTAAGCATCAAAATCTGAAATAAAACCCCAATAAAATTACCTGTGATGGTGTGTGTGGAGTTAAGGGGAGCTGTGCTCATCATGTTAATCCCAAAAAGCAGTATATAAGCAATTCCTACAGCAACTAGGAGGTACACTGGCAAAGCAACTGCCCAGTATCTGAGGAAAAAGATTTTAAAATTGACATATCATGATAACAAATGCCTAGTGATGCAACAGTTTTCATGTTGTTATTGCATCCAGCACAAACTGAGCCAGGAGGAAAAGAAATAACACCTCTGAATAAGGACCTTGGTCTCTCCCAAGATTATTGACTGCAAAGACACTGGAGCTACTCTGGTATAAACCATCAAATAGATTCCTTACAAAAGGTGTTTATTTTTTAATTGTGGTCTCAAATTTACTATATTTTCATCAGCAAATTTCCTGAGAACAAAACATCACATTTATCATAAAAAAGTCAAATACCATTTATTTCATTGCACAATGCAAAAGTTTTCACCACGCCTATTATCTACATTAAAAAATTGCTTTACAAAGATTACAGGCCTTTATCATGGGGGAAAAATTGATTTAATACAAGGCTGCTACTTAAAACAAAAAAAGCTTTTTAATTTTAAAATAATTAAGGGTGTCCCATAGTTACAAGTATTCAGGTTAAGAACTTACTTTTGAGGCCAGTATGTCAGTCCCAAGGAGAACAGCCAAGTGTCAGGAATATATGCCCAGATAAGATATAAAACTGCACAAGGGAATTAAAAAGCCATAATAGTTAAGACTGATGCTGTTTTAGACTTCCTAAGTTTCACTTTTACACCATTTTAAACCAAAAGGGCCCTACTAAAACACTGTATAACAAAATACAGACACCAAACCCGCCCAGTAAAAGGGCAACGTTTTGCAGCTGGTTATATGGGATCATTTTTATATTTGTTTCACATTTAATTTCTGATTTCTTATGGAGACAGACAAGAATTTATTCTGAGCTAAACTGCAGAACAAAAAAAACCAACGCAACAAACCCAAAACCTCAGTAAAAGGAGGCCAAAAGAATCTAAATGCAGATTAAAAAAAGGCAGAAAATGATCACACAGTGGGTCATTTGGTTGGAAAAAAAAAGCTGGTGGAATTGCAGGGCCTGGATGGAACTGTTGTGAAAAAGTCACTGAAGGTACTTTCTGATTCTTGGCAAGTTCATCATTTTCATGTCAGCAAAACCAATACCCAGAAATGTTGCTCCATAACAACAAAAAAAACTCGAGGGGAGCAGGACAGGAGGCAAAAAAAAATAACCCACAGGGGCTTCCTGTGAGAGGAACAGAAACCAACTCACTTCCATTTCTAGTTATTGCCTCGAAGTCAGAAAGACTTGGAGCAGTGTTTCATTATTTAATGTTTCATTATTTGCCTCCAGGGCAATTTGCAGCACCTCTTCTTGTGCTGAAAAGGTTTTCTCAGCCTCACAAGCCCTGGGCCTGTGTTGGCACCTCATATCCCCAGTGAAATGCTAAAGAACCTGTCACACCAGCAGAGAAATGCTGGCATAACCCAAATTAATTCCCATTGCTGTTGGCCAAATGGACTTTTTTCCAGTATTTATATATTTATTTATTTTATTTTCAGTGGGGAAGGTAACACTACTAATATTTACAGTGGTTACTATAGAATGAAAATGTATTCAAGTAAAAAAGTTACTGAGAATGCAGAGAATTTTTCAAATAATTTGACTCTCTGATACCATTAAAAATCCTGTAATATGGTTAAAGACAGGTCAAACGTGAGGAAATCATGAAAAGCAATGACAGATCTTTGTAACACCTGACAGGTCTGGCAATCAGCACTCACAAACACGAGTTTGATCCTTTTCAGGTGGTCTTACAGAATCACGGAGTGGTTTGGGTTGGAAGGGACCTTAAGGATCATCCAGTTCCACCCCCTGCCATGGGCAGGGACACCTTCCACTAGCCCAGGTTGCTCCAAGCCCCGTCCAACCTGGTCTTGGGCACTTCCAGGGATTCAGGGGCAGCCACAGCTTCTCTGGGCAACCTGTGCCAGTCGGGAATAACGCCTGCCTCCTAAGCAAAGCAGGATTTTCGGGCATATCAGTTCCCGGGATACTCACTGAAGGCAAACCACGATCCTAGAAAAAGGGCAAATCCATATATCGCCCTTTCTGGCAGCGGGGCCGGCGAGTTTTCAACCATCCTGGTGTCTTACCTTCGTGGGGAGGGCGGAGAGCAGGGTAAGAAAGCTGTTTAAGAGGTTTCCTGGGAAGTTTCCCTGGGAACGCGGGGGCGCGCCCAGGTACCCACAGCCCCGGGTCGGGGGGATACTCCTTCCTGAGGCCCGGGTGAAGGGGATAGTCCCTCCTGAACCCCGGAATAAGGGGATACTCCCTCCTGAGCCCCGGGTGAAGGGGATACTCCCTCCTGAACCCCGGATTAAGGGGATGCTCCCTCCTGAACCCCGGATTAAGGGGATGCTCCCTCGTGAGCCCCGGGTGAAGGGGATGCTCCCTCCCTCTTTCCCTTCTCCCTTCCTTCCTTCCTTTCTTCCTTCCTTCCTTCCCTCCCTCCGTCCTTCCTTCCTTCGCACGCACCGCCCGCCCGCAGCTCCCCCGCGCCCGGCTGTGCCTCCTTCCTCTCCGGAGCGTGTCTAGGGAGGGAAAACGGCACCCAGGAGACGGCAGGACGAGAGAGGAGGAAGAGGATGAAGGATAAAGGATGAAAATGATGGATCTTCTCCCACCCCATTCCTTTTTCCACCCCCACCTCGCGCGGCTCCACGCGCGCATGCGCGGGCGCACGGCCCGCGGGTTGGCCGGCGCCCGTGACGTCATCGGGGGCGGCGGGCCAATGGGCGGTGCGTCCGGCGGGGCGCGCGCGCGCGCGCGCGCGGGGGGGGGCGGTGCCGGGAGCGGCGTCGGGACAGCGCGGGGCTGGAGCGGAGCGGGCGGTGAGCGCGGGATGCGGGGATGGAGAGGGGGATACAGGGGATGGAGAGGGGGATACGGGGGATGGAGGGAGCGATACGGGGATGGAGGGAGCGGTGGGCGCTCCCCCCCGCCCCGCCCGGCACTCGCTGCCCGCTGCCCGTCGCGGTGCCGCCCGCCCCCGGCCCGCCCGAGGTTCGCAGCGCGGCACCGGGAGCCGCCGCGGAGCCTCTCCCACGGTCGCTGCCTCTTCTCTTGGAGCTCCGGGCAGGGCTGTGCCGGCGGGAGGAGACACGTCAGCGGCGAGCGGAGGGCTTTCCGGGGTCTGATGACGGCCGGGGCGGGGCGGGGGCTGTCCCGGCGTGTTTGGCATCCCGGGATGCAGCGGCTATTCCGGGGATGCTGCTCCCTGCGCCCTGCCAGGGGTGCGGCAGTGCCCTGGGGTCCTGCTGGAGGCGTAGAACACAGAGATACCTGACATAACCAGCTCTTAGCTGGTGCTTTAGGTGACTGTTTTCAACATTAACCTGTGCTGTATAACATATGTAAGTGTCTCTTCCGCGAAACCTCGGCAAATTGTTGTGATCGTTTTAAGTGCTGCAAAGCACGTGTTATTTTCCTCTTGCCTTCCTCACTGTGTTTCTCACCATCCTTCTCTTCCAGGGTCCTGTGCCATGGCTGATCCCTCGTCCGTATCCGACCTTGCAACCCTGGCTCTGTGTCACGTCGATAGATCTTACTTAGAACTGGTGAGTAGCTTTGACACTGCATGGAGAACCTGCAGGATGTTCCAGTGGAGTTTATACCCAAATCTGGCACTGGCACAGGTTGCCCAGAGAAGCTGTGGCTGCCCCTGAATCCCTGGAAGTGCCCAAGGCCAGGTTGGATGGGGCTTGGAGCAACCTGGTCTAGTGGAAGGTGTCCCTGCCCACGGCAGGGGGTGGGACTGGATGATCTTTAAGGTCCCTTCCAACCCAAATCGTTCTGTGATTCCAAGATCTGATCTACAGAGTAGTTCCTAGTGTTGATTAATTGAAACTGATGCAAAAGTAACTTTTACCATGGACATTATTCGCTTGTAGAAGCACTGAATTGGGGCAGAACAGAGTGTGTGTCCTCTGTCAGGCAGGTTTGGGTGACTCTGTGTGTGCACAGCTGTCACAGCAGGCAGTGATGTGTAGATCCTCTCAGCAGAACTTGCCCAACCTGTTGGCTCTGCTCCCAGACCATCCCTGGGATGATGCCTGACAGATTCAGTTCCTTTCATGGCAAAACAATCACCCCTTGGTTCGTGGGATTTTAACTCTGCACTGGCTGCAGTGTTGGCCCCTTCTTTGTTCTTGTCATCTTTTCCAATTGCATCTATTTCTTCATGCCCAGTAAGGCTTGTACTTATTTAATCACAGAATCACAGAATGGTTTGAGTTGGAAGGGAAATTAAAGATCAACCAGTGCCACCCCCTGCCATGGGCAGGGACACCTTCCACCAGCCCAGATTGCTCCAAGCCCTGTCCAACCTGGCCTAGGACACTTCCAGGGATCCAGGGGCAGCCACAGCTTCTCTGGGAATTCTATCCCAGGGCCTCCCCACCCTCCACAGCCAAGAATTCCTTCCCAGTATCCCATCTAACCCTTCTCTCTGGCAGTTTGAAGCCATTCCCCCTTGTCCTGTCACTACAATTCCTGATGAAGACTCCCTCTAAGTTATAAGTTGTACCTTTTCTGAATAAACTCCTCTCCTTTAATACTTCCAAGAGTGCTTTCCTTGACTGTTATTTTCCCCTTCCCGTGCTCTGCTTCAGGAGAGTTTGAAACCCCTGGGAATATTTGTGCTGCTTGGAGAGCTCAGTCAGGAGTTACCTTATCAGTTGTGTTGCTGTTGTGAAATAACAGGTTAACTGGCCTAATGCTCTTCCCATGCAGAAGTAAAAAGTGTAGATAAATTGAATTTGTTATTTCTAAAGCTGTGTCTTTACAAGGAGCTGGTCCCACCAGGGTAGTGATTCCCACTGGAATGTGTTTATATCAATAAAGGATGTTTTGGGCGTGTGCTGCTGCCAAAAATCAAGTGCTTTGAGAGTCGTGCCAGCAGAAGATAAGAGACATTTTATCTCTTAAATATCTTGTGTGTGCTGAGCCGTGGAATCAAAGCCCTTGGTTCCCTGCAAGTGCTAAATGTTGGTTTTCAAGTTTGCCTTGGTGGGAACAGCCCCAGGAGCTCCATGGACAGAGGGGAAGTGGTTTGGTTTGGTTTTGAAATGTCACAGCGTTTCCTCTGTGCAGGGCTGTGGAGCTGCAACCAGAGTTCATCTTTTTTTTTCCTCTTTCTTACTGAGTGTCCTGACCTGTCAAATATGTTGGTTTTATAATTCAGAAGCGTTTTTTTAAATGATGCATAAAAGTTTCTTAAAATAACAGGCTTTGTAGGGATCTGTAAAACAGAACAAAGTCATTTATTCTTCAGCGTTCACATGTTTAAACCCATTAAAGTACTAATAGATTCTGCTGCCCTGAAGCATTAAATCAACTATTCCACTTATTTTGACGTATATGAATTTATATAAATATACACACACTGTCAAAACTTAATTATTACTTTTTGAAAACCTGTGTTGTCTTCTTAAACACGTGTAGTCAGGTGTTCTTGAACATTATTTTGCTGCCTTGTACCTGGTTTTGACTTACTAATTTCCAGAACACTGTTCTAGTGTGATTTAAAATACTGTTTAAATTAATAAAGGTTTTCCTGCCCATTCATAACCATTAATCTGTGGACATTTTTTAATGGATGTGCAGGTAAACATTTTTTTTCCTATGGAACAGCCTCTACACCTTTGTGTTAAATAACTCCAGCAAACATGCTTTTTGTTCCCTGTTTGCTTTGGTTTGTTTTATTTGCTTTTTGGCTGTGTAATGTTAAAAAGTATGTTTGTCTTTAGGGTCATGGAACATTTGGTCAGACAGTGCTGCCTAATCCTAAAACAGGTATGTGAACTAAACCAATTTGCTTAAATTTTTAATGCACTTTTGTGCTGGTTTTGATTCCTTTTTGATTTTTTTCCTTATTTTGCCTGAATAAATAGAATTCATTACCCATGTTTTAACTGTAGCTGTGTTTTAGCTGTAGAGGTCCAAAGACAATTTCAAGTTGATTTTTTTTTATAGGTGAGTTTTTGCAGTTATAACAGTTAAAAAATTTCAGGGGTGGCAGAAAAGCAGGTGGCTCCAAGAGTGTGTGAAGTTCTTCAAAACTGTTTTCACTACACAAATGGTAACCTGGAATATGCAGGAGACTCACAAGGACAAAGCCAGCTGTGTAAAATGAATTTTTCCATATATTCAGACCCCCACACGATGCTGCTTCTGCTCTGAGATGCCACCTCAATAATCTGATTTACCTTTTAATTTACCTCAGAGCACTGGGTGCCACCCCAATAGTCTAATTTACCTTTTAATTTCCAGGCAGACCCTGAGGGAGATGGGTTCTATTTTTGAAAGGCCTCTGAGGCCAAAGAGAATGTTGCTGATTTTTGTAGCTCTGGGCTCCATTTCTCTGGATTTATTGTAGAAAACAATTTCAGGGGTGCAGGTGGAAGTGGCTCGTGTTTTATCTGGAAAAAACTAAACTCACAGCATCACTTATTTAGAAGCATTTATTCATTTATAACTAATTATATCAGTACAATCTGGAACCCAGGCAATCCCTTGAGCAAGGAATGTAAAGCCTGCCATGAGATCCCTATTCCTACCTCCGTATAAATTCCCTCTCCCCCTTTAATTTGTAATAAAACTTAAGTTTCCAGGTGGGTTTGGAGCATTCAGGTCTCCTTGTTCAGGTTGGTTTGGACTTAGGAATAAAAAGTCTGCGAATAATTGATGGGGGTGTTTATTACAATTTGGAATTTTGAATTATATCTTAACCCCTGCAATGCCTGGACTGTGTGATCCAATTCCCACCTGTTTTCCTGGAGGTGTTGATCCCTGTGAAGTTTGGTGCAATCAGCCTGTGGAGAGATTGAGAGAACATTGCAACGTGATTAAAATCCAGATGCTTTGGCCTCTGCTCTTCACCCCAGAAAGCATTTCTTTCCAAGAGGAATTTGGGTGAGTAACCACATTTTCCAAGGGATTTTTCTCTGCTTTTCCTTGTTCCCTGTGAAAGATCATTGTGTGTTTTCAGTGGTGCTTAAACTGGCTGCAGAAATGTTGTTGTTAACAGTGGCTTTAACTTAGTCAAGGCCAAAAGTTCCTCAAACCACAGAAGGAAATATTAAGGAGGGGTGTGTGAAGTTTGGAATCTAAAAGGTGTGTTTAAGTGCTTAAATAGATGCCTGAGATTTCAAAAGCACCAAGAGCTTTTATTTGTTTGTTTATTTATTTGTTCATTATTTATTTATCCCTCCTCCTCTATTTTAAAAATCTGAGTTTGTAAACATGGTCTTGCTTAGATCTAATTTTTAATTATTATAATTGTTATAATATATTATCATACCGTAATTATGAATATAATATTTATATATAAAATAACTTAATATATTATTTTATTTTATTTATAGATTATTTTATCTAGATTTTATTTTATTTATAGATTATTTTATCTATATTTTATTTTATTCATATATAAATATATATATTATATATGTATATGATATTATTTATATATAAAATAACTGTATATTGCATTCATATAATATTTATGTATAAAATTACTGCATATTATATTAATATAATATTTATATTAAAACAATTTAATATTATATTAATATTATATTTATATTATATGTTCTATAATATAATAATAATAATTGTTAGTATGCTAAGAAGATGTTAATTAAATGTTAGCAATTAGGACCATGTACCACAGTGTTACTTCTCTCCATAATAACTTGTGTTTTTAAACAGTTTGCTCTTTCAGGGGTGGCGTCTGTGGAAGACAATGTCTGAGTGTAATTTTGTGGAAGACCTTGCTGATTTAATTAAAAAAGTTGTTGTAAGTACTGTATTTTAACTTGGTGTAAGTTCTCAAGTAGAACAGGTTAATTAAATCTGTACCTTAAGCAGCTTGGGATTATATCTGAAATGAGACATTTCCTTTTGCTGGAGTGAATAAATTGTGTGATGGCTGAGTTGCAGCTTTCTAGAAAGAAAAAGCATCCCAGGCTTTATCACAGTTGGGATAACTTAGTAAATAATTGCAGTCAATAATGTGATTGATGGACAAATGACTTAAATACTTTATTTTTCCCCCTCACTTATTTTTCCCTCGCTCAACAAATGGCATTTTGAATTTGCTGTTATTGCTGACTTAAAACACAAATATAACAGTGCAGAGAAGGATGTAAGAAATGCTCTCAGCAGCTGAAGTGGGGACATTTGTTGTGGTTTTTACATTCAGTTATGACACAGTTCTTTTTTTCATTTCTTGAAAGTCTGTGCTCCGCTTTTCCAGTCCACGTTACTGCTCCTCTGCTTCCCTCTTCTTCCTTCCTCAGCCTTTACCTCCTTCTCCATGTAAAACATTGTATATCCAACAGTCAAATTCATTTATTTTTCCACAAAAAATTTGCTCCTGATTACAGGAATATTGCCTGAATTTTGGCAATGGAGCACAGCAGCTCTCCCAGTGATGCTTCATTGAGGCAGAACAGAAAATGTTACTCAGCTAAACCTGAGCAGACAGAAACTGAAATGCTCAGCTCTTTAATAACTTGATTTTTATTTGCTTTCTCTCTTCCTGTTCCAGAACATTCCGCACTTTATCAGTGGCATATTGAGGATTGGCAATGGGATAGAAAATGTAAGTTTTTCCAGTTGTTTTTAAGATTCCCAAGCAGTGACACCCGTTCAGTCTGTGCGTGGCAGAGGAGGAGTGTGGTTGGCAAACCTGCTGATCCACCTTTATCCCCAAATTCAATCCACAGCAGAACTATACTTCCACATTTTTCACCTTGTAAACTTGGTGAATGTTCTCTTAATTTCCCTGTTTTCACCAGTTTTTTTCCCACTTGCTGGTGTCTGTTGCCTGCTGTGCATGAGCTGCCAAAGCTGAAATAAAAACGTAATATAAAAATAAAAAAATAAAAGCATAAACATAACAGTGATATAAATAAACATAAATATGAAAAATAAAAATATAAATATAAAAAGTATATAAATAAAAGACAAAAGACAATCTCACAACAGGAGAAACAGAATAAATAGAACTATGTGTTACCCAGTTGCTGTATTTTGGGTGATATTTGTCTTTTAAGTCATCTGGGTTTTGATCTTATTTTTTGGTAGTCGTCAGAAAAAAGTTTCTAAATCAAATCCTAGGGCTTTTATATTATTTTTCAAGAATTTCAGTCATCAAAAAGAAGTTTCTCAATCAAAAGCCAACATTTGAATGCCTTCCCTGACTCCTGTGGCAAGAGTGACTGGTTGAGTTTTGTGACTCCGCTGTGCTTGAGGTATCCAGATATTTGTGAGCTGTTTTCTGCTTCTTTATTTTCCTTCTTTTTTTTTCTTTTTTTCTCCATTGAAATAGGGTTTCTTTCACCTTGAGGAGGCAGTGGATTGGATCAGGTGTGTGGGTGATGCCAACGTTCTGCAGGGCCTGGAGGAACTCAGGGATTTTCGCCGGCTTAAACTTGCAACTGTTTTTACTCAGTGTAAGTCTGAAAACTCCCCAAGAAACAGTGATGAGGAAAGTCATTTAATATTAGTAACTGTGCAGTAGTTCATGTTCTTATATATTTCATTTTGGGCTTATTGAATAATCAATATATTACAGGGATTCTCAGTGGCAGATGATAAACCCTTCATGTCTTCGGTAGCTTTTTCACCCACTGCATTTCTCTGAATTTTGTCACCAGGGGAACGTTCCATCATTAAAGTTGCATTGGAAGATTGTGATTTAGTTGAAGAATTGAAAGCTCAGACCTGTGAGAGCTCCAGGAAGGTGAGAGAAGCTTTCAGGATGGGTTTTGTGCTTTTTTTTAATTGGTTTTGGGAGGGGCTTCTAATGATCAAGGCTTATAAAAATGCCCAAATGATTAAAGATAAAAGCTTCAGAAGCTTGAGTGTGTCATTGTCCTGATGTAAATAATTACCTTTACTTCTCATTGTTGAATTAAATGAGTTTAGTCACAGTTTCTGAATTTATTTCTTCGTGGTTTCACAGGACAGTGAATTTATGAAACAGAGAGGAAATGAAGAATTTTCCCATGGAGCCTTTGTTTCTGCTATAATCTCATACACTAAAGCCATAGAGCTTTGGTAAGAACTGAACTGGTGAACTAGGTTGTGTTTTATATGTATGTAATATAATTTTTTATATGTATTCAGCTTTTTCAGATTTATCCTCATTTTTCATAGTTTTACACGAACCACTCTACTTAGAGGCCAAATTGGAAAAAAAAAAAGCCACATGACACATTTCTTGTTCTATTTTGTTTCCCATTATTATTGTTTGGTTGTGCTTTTGTTGCTCCAGGAGTCCTGTTAGGGTTTAAAGCTGATCTAAAATGACTTAACAGCAAGTAAACCTGCAAGGAAATAAGTTATTTGGTGTCAACAACCACTTTGGGTGTTGTCCCTCTAAATATTCTTCCAGCAGAACAATGTGACCAAGTGTTGCAAATATTTATCACCTCAGTGATGCAGAAAGAATAAACAAGAACGAATATTTAAGTGTCCTCTCCTGGCAGCTCTTAGGCTTATTTTTTTTAACTCTTGTTTAATTTCTTCTCAAAAGGGATTTGCTGGAAGGCTTTGGAGACTTTCCTGAGCTCTGGAAAAAGGGAGGAAGAGATCAGATGAGAATTTTTTAATCTGAGCAGGGTTGGTGTATTCACTGCTTGTGTTACAGTCATGCCAATGCTGCTCTGACACCTTCTGGTGTCTGTGAAATACTGGGAAATATAAAATCCCACCAGGTTGTTCAAACTGTTTGGAGTTTTCAGGTTGAAGTCTGGAGCTTTGTAATTGTGCAGTTGAAAGGATCAGCATTTTGCTGATGTCTTGCTTCAGGTTTTGTGTCTTTTAAGGAGATTTCTCTGCCTGAGGTTTCCCCCAGCAGAGTCTCAGACATCTGATTTCAGGGAATAATAATTTATCAGTTGAGTGGTGGTACAGCAACAGGAACAGCTCGAGCTTGGGGCCTCCAGGAGGGGCTCAGACCAAAGAAATCCTTTGCAGTTTGGGGTCTTTTTTGGTCTGGAGTCTTCTAACACCTTCTTGGATTCTTTCTCTGTGTTGACTTCTGGCTCAGACCAGCCTTGGGGCTTTTTTGTGTAAGTCAAGACTTATCTTTACCCCCTGTTTTACCCATACCAAGGTCTCACTCCCTCTCTGTTGCCTGTTCTTGAACCCTCTTATCCCATGGGATAAGTGGATCCAGCCTTTCTGTGTCCAACCCTGTTCAGCCTTTCGTGCTAACAAAGAATTAATTTAATTAATTTAAAGTTCACCTACACTCAGGTTTGAGCAGGGCCCACCTAAACCCACTTGTCTGCAGTTAAACCTGACCCAACACGGTCACACAATTTCTAATATTCTCTGAGTAAATGTCCCGTGGCAGGAATACATTTTGGTCCCAAATTCCAGCTGATTTCAGCCCTTTTTCCAGAGTTGAGTGAGGCTGACTTGTGTCAAGTGACTCAGGGGGAGCAAACCAAGAAGGCTTTGCTGGAGAAAGGGGGAGGGAGGAGCAGAATTCAAGTGTGAGAGCAAAGGAAACCCTGTGGTTTGTAAAGAGCAAAGGAAGTCACATCATTTCCAGGAACTGTAGAGCTGAGCTGGTTTTTTTTTAAGAATAAGCTGAGAACGATTTGAATTGCTTGGAAGTCGCATCAATGGGCCCAAATGTTACCAATTATTGCATAATTAAAATGAACATCCTCAGTGATTTAACTTGTAAATCCATGGGATTTGAGGAAGCTGGAGTGTGTTGGTGCTAGAGAAGCCTGCAGGCAATTGTTGGGAAAATCCACTCTTTTTTTTCCTCCTTAGGATTTTCAGAAGTAATATATGGTACTAACTCTTCATAATATATATTTTTTTTAAGCCGTACAAACCACCTTCTGTATGGAAACAGAGCTCTTTGTTTCATTCTCACAGGAGACTACGAGTAAGTAACCCCTTTGTCATCTGAAATGTGGTGATCTTCACTTAAAAATAGGCACCATGAACAAGAAAAAGAGTATTTTTAAAGCTGACATATAGAGTTATTTGTGACTCTATGGCTAAAGTTATATGTTATTATAGTTATATGTGACTGTAGTTATTTGTGACTAGAGCTGCCCCATCCCTGGAAGTGTCCAAGGCCAGGTTGGAGCAGCCTGGGATGGTGGAAGGTGCCCCTGCCCATGACAAGAGGTTGGAACTGGATGATCTTTAAGGTCCCTTCCAACCCCACCCATTCCCTGAATTGCTCTTTTATTCCCTTGGTGTTTTTATAGTGCCTTGGACACCCAGCCTGTAGATTTTTCTGAATTACAAATAACAAATTCCTCTTCTTTTTTTCCCCTCCCTTCTCCAAGGAGAGCTGTTGTTGATGGGAAAAGAGCCACTGTTTTGAAGCCTGATTGGCCAAAGGTTAGTTCCATATTTCAAACAATGAAACCTCGTTTCAAAATTGTCTTTTGTTGGTGTTGTAAAGCAAGACGAGAACCCAGAGGTGTCTTCTAATGACAGAAGAATGCAAAGGACTAAGAATTCTTCCTCAATCAGCCAAGTACACAGTTTGTATATTTATATTAGAAGCATATCAAATTAACATTTTTAAATGTTGTTACAAGGTGTTCTGCCTCTTTAAAGGCAGAAGAAAACGTTTATTTTGTCGTGCATAGCTGTGTTATCACCTATTTAAAAGGAATATATGTAGTCCTTGCAATAAAAAAAATCCTGATTAATGTATTTCCCAATATCCTTGGCCTGAAGAAGAGTAAATAAGGGACAAAAAGTAGCTGTTGAGATCAGGGGAAAAACCAAATTTGCTTCTTCCCAAAGCCAGAGTTTACAAGCTGCTCCCAGCTGAAAACTAAATATTCATGGTTTGAGAGCAGTTAGACACGATTTCACTTTGTTTTGTCTACTGCAGCCGGTTGGGGAGTAATTTCTTTTATTTTTTTTTGCCTTATTTGTGTGAATAAAAGCTTAAAATCCCAACTCCTGTCCTTGTAGGGTCACCACCACTATTGCAAGGCCCTGTCCCTGCTGGGGAGGCCCGAGCAGGCTCTGGCAGCAAACGAGAGGGCTCAGGAGCTCTGCAGGAATGTCCCTGACGGGCTCAAGGAACTCGTTCAACAGCATCACAAGCTGAAAAGGACCTTAGAAGAAATTAATGGTAATTTTTTTTCAGATTTCGAGATGTGCCTCGAGCACAGCAAAATTCCTTTGGGGATGATTTTTCCTTTTAAATTATTT
Source organism: Neopelma chrysocephalum (assembly GCF_003984885.1). NCBI lineage: Eukaryota > Metazoa > Chordata > Aves > Passeriformes > Pipridae > Neopelma > Neopelma chrysocephalum. The sequence continues at coordinate 1,165,090 of NW_020897828.1, read as the reverse complement.
ATTTATTTATTTATTTATAATTTTTTATTATTTTTTTTAAATTTTCCACAGGTACTAAACAACGTAAACAGAAGGCAAAGAAGTCTCTGCTTGAGAAAAAGTGAGCAGTTGTCATGTTTTACCTTTTCACATAATTAATTAATAATTTCAATAATTTTAAGTGATTAATAATTGATAATATTAATAAGTAATAATATTAATAATTTTTAATGATTAATAATATTGCTCAATGTAATATCGATACAATTAAAAATAAAACAATATTAATAATATACTAAAATACTATACTATAATACTATACTAAAATATAAAATATATTTTATATACTTAATAAAATATATTTTATATATAATAAATATTATTGTGCTATACTATAATAAAATATACTATAATATAATGATACTATACTAGAATAAAATATAAAATAATAAGTAATAAAAGTAATAATGCCCAATGCTTGATATCATTTAAATAATGCATAACAAAATGTGGGCAATATCTATGATATCTCCCAATAAATAAAACTAGAAGGATTAAATTTATCACGACTGCAACAGATCTAATAAACCTTATAGAGGGCTCCTAGGAACTAAATAAATTTACTTTAATTTAAACTATCTTGAATATCCTGGCCTGCACCCAAAGCAGCAGGTAGTTATTAATCCGCATTATTAATTATTTAGGTTTTAAAAAAATATAAATGTAATTCAATTCCCGTCCCTTTTGTAGAAAATAGTGCTTTTTTTTGTTGTTGTTGCTGCTATATTTTTGCACAGCAATTTGGAGGTGTAAAAAGCTGACTGATCAAATCTTTTAAATATGCTTATGGAGTTACACTTCTCTGAAGGGCAGACTCATATTAATCCCTTTTTTATATGTTACATGTATGATATGTGCCTTAAATATGGAGAAAAGCAATAAGAGTTCTCTCTTTTTATGTATCAGAGACTGCAGCTCTTCAAAATCTCATGGAATAACCTCTCAGGAACAAAAAGAAATAGAAAAAATCAGAAAGAGAACTCAGGCTGACCCTAAAGGTCCTCAAAAACATGATCCCAAGGTGAGTTATGCTGGAATTACAGGATTAACAATACCTTGATATTTTTTTCACCAGCCTGATGTTATTCAATGCTGTGGCTGGAATTTTGCAGGCACTGAGTTTTTTTAACAATTATGCACTTTCCCTGTGATATTTGACTGCCAAGTCTGTGCTCAAAACTTGGGGTTTCAAGGAGGTGGGAGGTGGTTGCTGAAGATGTCCTGTCTTTTACACTAATTATTAATTTAAAGAGACATTTGTGCTCCTTCTGATTGCCTTTGCTGTTGTTCTTTTAAGATAATAAATTGTCATAATTGAGCCTACGAAGCGGGTCATTAAAAATAAGCCACCTAATGTAGAAAATGGTGATAAATAATGTGATTTAATAGCAAGGCCCAAACAATTTAACACACACACACGTGAAAAAACTCTGGTTTTTTTTTCCAGGAGAGGTGGGCAGGGACTGATGACGTTTCAGTGGGGAAAACGAAACCAAAGTGGGAGGGCAAAGGGCAGGAAATGAAAACTGGAGCCTGCTGGCAGAGAAAACAAGCTGCAGACAGCACCAGAAGGGCTTAAAGTGCTTTAGGATTTTTATTTTTTTTAATTGTCTCACAAGAACTTTCATCTGCTTTCGTGCCATGAAAATCTTTGTCATGTAGGTCTGTAAACTTCCTTCAGGATGAGCATTTCTGTGAGAAAGGCTGGTGTTTGTCAGGCTAGCAGATAATATAAATTGATACCAATTTGGGGAGGGGAAATCTAAACTGTACAGCTGCACTTTGATTAATGAAATAATTATTTTTTTACCTCTTGGTTGGGGACATAATATAGCACGTTATCATTGGGATTTCTCTGTTTAAATGCTGGTTGTTGAGGTTTTTTCCCTTTGTTTAAATTCATTGAGTGAGATTGATTTAGGTTTTGTTCTCTGATGTATTTGCCATTAGGTGACTGACACCCAGAGACCAGAAAGCAAAGTTTCCACGCTGGAGTTGCCACAAAGTGAGTTTATTTTTATTATTTATCAAGTCTGTGTCGTTTCTTCCTCTGCTGTTGCCATAACTAATAATCCAAAGAGCATCTGATGTTATTTTCACAACAGGAAGAGATCATGTTTCACATCTTTTCCTGTTACTCAGATGATGCTTCTCTTCTTTATTCCTGTCCTAATTCCCTCGTGCTTTTGTGGTTTGAATCTCCTTGATGTGGCTGAATTCAAAATCGAAACTGGAACTAAAAAGTGAAAACTGAGTCACAGGCTAGGAATGCTTTCCCTCCTCCTGAGACAGGTTTGGGATCTAAAGGGATCTGAATTTAAGAGGAGTGTGTGGGTAGTTTCAATATTTACAATTCATTTGTGGTGGCTAAAGCTCAGAAAACAAGTTTGCAGTTGGAGAGGAAAAATATTTGTCAGAGTGGATTTTTAGCTGCAGAGTTAAAGTTGGTGTGATTTATTGTTTATGTTTGGTTTTTTTCAATGAATAAATCAATTTATGGAGAGAATCCCGACCCCCCAAAACTCCCACAGTGCCAGAGTTTCACTTTTCTGGAGCGAAAGTGAAGTGCAAGAAGTTCTGAGCTTCAAAGTGAAATCTTTTCCTAAATTTTCCTTGGGGTTTTTATCACCTGCTCTGAAGTCTCTGGTGCCTGGCTCTGCTGTTCTTTGGGCTTAAATTCTCACTTGAAGAGGTGCCAAAATGCAGAGCACTCGAAAATTTGATTTTTAGGAAACCATTGAAGATTCATTACAAAATGTAATATTTAAAATGAGCAGTAGGAGAAGTGATCTTGCTTTTGTGGGCTTTGGCTGCCCCTGGATCCCCTGGAAGTGTCCAAGGCCAGGTTGGACGGGGCTTGGAGCATCCTGGGCTAGTGGAAGGTGTCCCTGCCCGTGGCAGGGGGTGGCACTGGGTGATATTAAATGTTCCTTCCAAACCAAACCAAACCACTCTGTGATTCTGTGGCTCTATGAAGAAACCATGAAGTGCTGAAGGAACTTGATGCAAAAAGCATAAATTGGGGAAGGTTCTTAGGAAAGGGGAAGTCAAGCTCTGGAAGACAAACCTGTTTTGGGGAACTACGCCCGGATGGTGCCAAGGAGCAAAACACGAGATGGCACAGGGGGAATTTTGGGGGGAGTTTGAAGGAAGTGACAAGTGAATTCCAGGCATTTTGCTGAGCAAGAAGGTGTGGTCTGAACGCTGATGGAACCTGAGAACATGTTATAAAACAGAGGTTTGTTGAAGCAGTGGAAAAGATGAACAGCAACGTGCCTGTGCCAGGACCCACCCAGTCAGTGATAACCACGGGATTATAAGGGATTCCCTGGTTCCAGTGGACTCCAGGGACATTTGGAGTTCTGCTCACCTGGCAGCAAGACCAAATCATGCCAATGCCTTTGGAATGTGGTAAGAGAGAGAGATCTGTGCATCCCTTTGGCTCTGCCAGCAATATGGAGGTTTGGGAGAACCCCCCCCTTGCTTTTCTAAATTCCTTCTCCAGGAGGAGTCTGGGGGCAGTTGGATCCAGTCTTAGGTACAGACCTGGACAACAGTTTATGTCTGAGGGTTTATAGAGGTCTAATTGATCCTTTATACAACTTTGTCCCTCAGGATTAAGGATGGCAAACCAGATATATTTGTACAGGTAATATAAATCCTGTATTTCAGTTGATGGTGATGATGATTAGACCAAAGGACTTGAATCAGAGTTATCTGCTACACACTATAAATGGTTGTAACTGCTATTTTTTATGAAATCAATAAAAGCTATCTAATAATTACTATTTTTCAGCCTGGAGAAGAGAAGGCTCCAGGGAGACCTTAAAGCTCCCTTCCAGTGCCTAAAAGGGGCTTAAGAGAAAGCTGGAGAGGGACTTTCCATAAGGGCAGGGGTTACAAAGGGGAGGGGGGTAACCCAGGTTCTTATCAATAATTCCCTTGGGGTGGATTAGAGTGAAACAACACTATGTCTGAAAACATATATAGGTAGGGTTTATTTTAACAATTTTGTTTTAATAGGTATGTCAGCATTTTGGGGGTTGTCATCTATGTCATCTATCATAGGGGGGAAAATGCGTGAGGGAGTGTGATAAATAAATAATTGTGATTCGTGAAACAAATAGGTGATTACATCAAAATAAAACAAACGGATTGTAAAACTTAATTACACCCCCATGAAGAAATAAAACAGACCCTTACAAGGTCAAGGGGCCCTGAACCTCCCTACTATCCTAAGAATAAAATATGGTCTTTTTAGGCGCCTGTTCATCCAAGAATGCATGAATTATGACTGGTTGTAGAGATAATCATTTAGCTTTAGCTGTAAGAAAACCCATATATTAAATACTTAGCAAAAACCTGTAGAATGTATATGTATATGATATAATTAATATGCATGAAGTAGCTAAGATAAATACTAAATGTACCCTGTAGTAGGTGTGCAGATTTGGGGAACTGGTCCCCATTTCTGTCACCCAACTGGCTGCTTTGCTTTTACCATATAATAAACTCTTATTCAGAAACTTATAGAAACTCGAGACTTTGTTTATCACAGGAGACAAAGGAAAGACAGGATAAGGGTAAGGGAGAGTAAGGGAAAGAAAAGTGAGAGTGGAAGGATGTAAATAGTCACAACCCACGGGGTCCAGGGATGGAACTGGGTAGTTGCAGCTTCCATGTCTGTGAGTTGAAGTGGTGGCCTTGACCCGCTGGGGGTGAGGGAGGGAAGCCCCCACACTCCAAGAAGTTATGAGTTACTATATCCATGGTTGGTATGTTAGATTTTAGTTGAATGGCATTTAAAATTAGACCATTCAAGGAAAAAATAGGGTTGATTAATTTCTTCTTTTGATGGTTTCTTTTACCTCCATGGAGATTTTGTTGTGAATGATAGATTGGTTCCTTATATATAATGAAGAAAAAAGTGATGGAGCTGAACCATGGTTGGTGTCACGGGCCATGCCACGAGCCTCCAGCATCTCCTGGGTCTGTGCTGAGATCCCATGAGGGGTCTGGAAAAGGTTTTTTTTCCCGCCTTTCAAGATTATCAGAGAGGTGGAGATGGGCTTTGATGGGCCATCAGAGGGATAATGCACTTTGATGGACCATCGGAGGTCTAAGGCAAAAGTCGTGCAGAAGCCTGCAAAAGTCCCTCGGCAATCCTAGAATGCATAAATCATTAACCCTTTCAGCCTCTGACAGCAGGTAGTGGTGGGACAGGGAGCTGGAGCAGGGCAGGGTTGGGTTGGATGTGTTATAGGTAAATAAACCTAAATCAAAATTTAGCAGCAAAATTTATTGTGAGATTTATATAAAGTGCAGATAAGCAAATCAGGGCGCTGGGTGGCCTGAGGAGACCCCTGCTCCCCACTGGCCCACAAGCCCAATAAAAACAAACAGCAACTTTTATACTTTTCCAACTCCCCTCCCATAGTCACTTGTTAGCTCTTGATTGGGTTTGGGTTCGTGGGCTTCGTTCTGGTTGGTTCTGTTGTAGGCCCATTTCAATTACCAGGGACTTTTCCATCAATAGCTTTAATCAGCCCAATGTCCTTGGAGCTGAATATGGGAAGGTATCCAGATGATCCAGATGTTTCTCCTTGGCTCTTCTTTATCATCTCCATCCTTGACCCTCTGATCCTCGTTCTCTTCTTCTTTTCTAATGAGTAACTTAGACAATATTTTTAGAAAAGCAGGATATCGTATACGTGTTCAATAAAGCAGAATACTTTATCTTTGCCAACTTGGGAACTGCCATTTGCAGGACAGTCAATTTATAATAATAATACAGCAGTTAACTATTCCACAGCTTACAATTCCCTAGTCCCAACCAAGCATTAGTTATAATATACAGAAAATACAATATATATATTTTGACGAGTAAGTTTTCCTGTTGCTTACTTATTACAGATATTAGGAATAAATTCTTCCCTGTGTGGATGGTGATGCCCCAGAACAGGTCGCCCAGAGCAGCTGGAGAAAGGGCAGTGTGGCAGAAGGGATGGCTGGATTTTGGGGGAACTGGGGAGGGAAAAGGGATCATAAAAGGCAGGATGTTGGGAGAGAACTGAACAACTCCTGGCTCAAGAAGAGATCAGAGGTCTGTGAGATGCGTTGAATGCAGTGATTTCATCAAACTCGTGCGCGTTCTGTGTTTGGTTTTATTTTTTTATTTTTTTTATTTTTTTTTTTTACTTTCATTGCTTTATTTTAATTTTCTGTTTTTTCCTTTCTCCAGAATGCATAAATCATTAACCCTTTCAGTCTCTGACAGTGGTGGGACAGGGGGGATTGGCCTCGAGGTGGAGCAGGGGAGGGTTGGGTTGGGTATTAGGAATAAATTCTTCCCTGTGTGGATGGGGTTGGGTTGGATATTAGGAATAAATTCTTCCCTGTGTGGATGGGGTTGGGTTGGATATTAGGAATAAATTCTTCCCTGTGTGGATGGTGATGCCCCAGAACAGGTCGCCCAGGGAGGCTGGAGAAGGGGCAGCGTGGCAGAAGGGATGGCTGGATTTTGGGGGAATTGGGGAGGGAAAAGGGATCATAAAAGGCAGGATGTTGGGAGAGAACTGAACAACTCCTGGCTCAAGAAGAGATCAGAGGTCTGTGAGATGCGTTGAATGCGGTGATTTCATCAAACTCGTGCGCGTTCCGTGTTTGGTTTTCTTTTTTTATTTATTTATTTTTTTTACTTTCATTGCCTCATTTTCACTTTCTGTTCTTCCTTTCTCCTCCCCCTCGTTATGGGGAACAGAACACTTGATTTGAAGGGAGGAGTCGGGCTCCCAAGGACTGGCTGATCCGAGTTTGCTGCAGGGTGGGAAGGAACAGCCTTTTTTTTTTTTTCCTTTGCCTTTGTTCACTTAAAGGCTTAAGACTTGCAGGAGTTTTAATGGAAGGGAACTTAATGTCATATTATCTTGTTTTAAAGTTACTGCTTTTTTTAATTCAGTTTTCAGTATATTTGGTACTTTCTGTCTTCATGACCTGTCTTTTTGAGCATGTGTATATTTTTGTCAAGTATCTCTGGTCCCTCCTAATGGAAAGTTGTAGTGAAAGTAATACAACTAATATTTTTAAATGTTTATGGGGTAAGTAAATCATGTTTGCTGTTGAATTGGTGTATCTCCTTAAGTGTTTTAGCTGTAAGTCATCAGGATTTGCTTGTTACCTTTTATTTAGAAGTTTTTCACTTAATCTGAAAGTAGGATTTAGGTTGGGTGGTCTGTGGGAAGAGTTGTTTCTGTGGGAAATGTTTCTGAAATAATTTTAGTTGAATGGCATTTAAAATTAGACCATTCAAGGAAAAAATAGGGTTGATTAATTTCTTCTTTTGATGGTGAGATGGTTTCTTTTACCTCCATGAAGATTTTGTTGTGAATGATAGATTGGTTCCTTATATATAATGAAGAAAAAAGTGATAAATCTCCATGTCTAAATGGCTAAATGATGATATGCTGGAAGTGTTTTCTGGCTTGCAAAAGGATTATTGTTTTCCATCATTTAAATATCTCTATTATGAGGAATTTCTGGTGATTATTAGTGTAGCTTTGGAGTTTTCATGTGTCTGAACTGTTTTCAACAGGCACCTCTTGGAGAAACGGTTCACAGAATTAAGTCTGAACATGTTCAGTCTTTGTGAGCCTTGAGTTTTGTTCTGATTCATTGAAATTTTATGTCATTAAGTAGTTTATAATGAGCAATGACTACTGGCCCAAGGTATTTAAGTGTGCATCCATTTGATTTAACTTGAGGAATGGTTATGTGAGACATCCCTCTGGCTGGAGGGAGGTCCCTCAAATGGGTACATTTGTGCTTTTCCACGGTGTCCTCCAGGATTTTGTACCTAATAATATAAAATACTTCTCTGAGGATCATAAAATAAGCATTTTTTTAAGCATAGGCCGTGGCTAAAACTTCATGTGTAAAATTAATAATTCCTTTTTTCTCATTGGAGTTTCTGGTAGTTCAGCAGAAGCCTAATAATCAAGCAAGATTTAAGGGTTTAGAGAGCTGCACCTCATTTTTGGGTTCCAGGGCTTGAAAAGCTTCAATCCAGACTGCTGTCTGTGTGACTGTGTCCAATATGAGGAATATTTGTGAGTGTTTTCTCACTGCTGGGACTTAAAATTGTTTGAAAATGAAAAACTTTCTTGGCTCAATCACGGGGCACATTCAGTGCCTGATGTGGGGTTTTAATTCCGTGGGAAACAGTGGAGAGAGAGGATTTTGCAGTTGCTGGTGTGGCTTCCTGGGTGTGACCATCACAATAAAGAATTCAGGCCTGTTTTCTACCTTGTTGCTCAGGAACTGTTTGCTCAGTGACTGTTCACTGACAGCATCGAATCCCCGAAGCTGTGAAGTGTAAATTCGGTGTCAAGTGTTGGGTGTGAAGTTCCAGGGTTGGAAACGGAGCTGCCTCAACCCTTTCTTGTCTTTGGGATCCAGTATTTCCAAATATTTTTCCATTTATTTGCGTTTCTGAGACTGGCAGGGGTTGAACTTGACTTCAGCTCTGTGGTTTTAAACTCTTCCTGCAGAATTCCCCCAGTGGAACTTGAACTTCCAATAGGGATCTCTTATTCCCTGCAAAAATTCTGATTTCTGACTAATAAGGACTAATATCAACTCTAGTTCTGTAGAACAGGCTGATTTCTTTAGCTTGGAGTTTAATAATTAAAATATAATATTGTGGAATCAGATCATATCTTGCAGAACTTTAAGATATGTTTGTTTGAAGTATCTTTCCCTTCTATGAGATTAATAAAATCCTACACTATTTAACAAAAATATCAAATTCAATACTCAGGGGTGGCTTTTTGAAAAACTTGTTGGTTGTCTCAGTTTTCGATATTATAAATTTTTAACATCTGTTTATAAAGGAAAATGTGAGTTCCAAGTGCTTTTTTTTTAAATATATTTCAAGTGATGATCATCTTGTTTAAAATCCTTTTTTCTCATTACAGACCAAAGTCATCAAAACAAACGAAAGCAAAAACCCAAAGTTGGTGACTCTGAAAAAATGAGGTAAAAAAATACTGTTTATTTTGAAATGTATGATTACTTCGAGTTATTTTATGTAGCACTTAGAAAGGACTTAATGTCCCTTGGACTTGCTGGTTTTTTGTGGTTTTTTTACATGCTGGTAGCTGGGTGAAGTTCCCAAAATTCCTGTTTTCACAAAGAACCAGAGTTATAACTTGAAAATTAAATATTTTCCATAGCTGAGTTGAATTTTAGTCAATGACTAACTTCTACTTAGTCTTTAAGTTGTTTGCAGGCTTGAATTTTTCACTTAATTCAATAATTTCACTTAAATCAATATCTAATTTTAAGCACATTAAATACTCCTTGCAGGACATGCTGAATGTAAATGAGTGTGTTTGGTGGTTTAGGGCCAAAATTAAATTAGTTGAGATAAAAAACACTGTAGATTTTATGGGTAAAATTTATGCTTCCACCTGTTAAAAGATTTAAAACAGAAGTTTTAGCAAAAGAAATCCATATTTCCAGTGATACTGAGGCCAAGGGGGAGCTGTGACTGCACTTTCTTCTTTTCTGCTTCTCCAGCTGGAGGTTTTTGGTGGTGTTTAGGGTGGTTGTAAAACACTTGAGGGTAGAGCAGAACAAGATATTTACTTTGAAATAGGAAAATTTCCACGAAGTGACAATTTTTCCAAGGCAGATTTCACAGGTAGAAGAGTCCAAGCCTTTAGGAGAGGTTGGAGCTGAACCTGATTATTCCCAATTTTAATCTAAGTGTGACCACAAGTTCAGCTGCCTTTTAATCTGTGTTTATTACAGTACAATCCTGTTGTTTTCCCATTACTTTTGGAATGCCCCTTTAGCCAGGACAATGGAAACTTTGTCATTTATTTCACTGAACTGGATTTCTCCTTTCACTTGAAGGGGGGGGAAATGTTGTAATTTATTTTGGCACAAATCCTCCTTAAAGCAGCTGAACCATCTCCAGAATTGCTTCTCTCATGGGGAAGATGAGCAGACCTATAAAAATCACACTGTTGCTTGAAGATAAGTTTATATTTAAAGGATATTTGTACACTGTTGATGCCATTGTCCTGTTTTTCGTAGGGATCACCTTGATTTGAAGAGAGAGTCTAAAGCCGTGGAAGATAAAGGCCTCTGTGCTGTGCCACAGGTAACTGGAAATTCAGTGGGATATGGCCTTAAATGTGAATTATTTGGAGCCTTTTAGTAACACTGTGCAAAATCTTGGTTTGTTCCTAAATTTAACACTTTGTGCTGAGGATGACTTTGATCAGGAGGCAAAAATTCTGTGGTTACACTGATTTATTGCTGCCTTGTTCCTTCTCCTCCTGTAATTAGGGTAACAAGACTCAGTCTAGTCATAGACTGACTAAGCTAAAACCATGAATTTACAGCTCCCCTGTATCTTAATTTGTAAGAAAAAGGACAAATATTACTGGGAATCACTCAGGGGTTTATGATACCCCTCCCAAAGTTCTGACTGAACACGTTTTCTTGTGTTTGATAAATATGTTGGGAAATAATCATGGAACATTTTGTTGGGTGGCTGTTTGAAACACGGTGCAATTCATGTTTTGAGGGAGAATTTTCCTCCTCTGCCAAAATTCTTGGAAGGAAATCGTGGGAATGCACATAATTAATCATTTGATCTCTGTTAATTTTGGGGATGTAGACACCAAAAATCTCTACTCTGATTAATTACCTCACAAGACCAAACTCAATTCAGGAGAAGGTTCAAGTTCTACCTGCACTAAGACCCTTTATTACCTTCAAAATACCTATTTTTGTTTTGCCAGTGCATTACAAGTATCAAAAGGAGCATTTTAATTGGCTTAATTGTGTGGTGTAGCTCAACATCAAATTAATATAATTTATCCTGTTTTATGACTACATGCTCTTAACAGCATTAACTCAGTAGTTCTAGGAAATTAAAATAAGTGTTGATTATTTAATGTCCCTGCTGGAAATCCCTGCAGACTCCAGGAAGTGTCAATAGTGAAAATAAAATAACAAAATCACTCTGAAACCTTCTAGCAATGAACAAATTAACTGAGCTGGACAGAAAGTGTAGCAGAAGGAAACAGTTCTCAGGTTTTCCAAAGACACTTGTGCACAAAATGGGGCGTAAAAGTGAGGAAAAGCAGAAGTCTGGGTTGTGGTTTTGGGGTTTTTTTTAATGTGTGAGCAAAATTAAAACGGTGCTTGAACTAAACTTGAAGCTTTGTGGAGAGAAAAGGATCTAAATTTAGAAGAAAAACTTGGTTTTTTAATGGGATTGACAGCAGCAGGTCCATTGAAATCTAGAGATTTTAGAAGTAAAATTAAAAACTTTGTAAAAATGTAACTAATTTGCTGCTTTAACAGTGAAATTGTGGTAAAATGTAGAGAATTTCCAGTTGTCTTTTGGATAAGTATTTTAGCAAATTGCTTGCTTTGAAAAAAAGGAAAAAAAAGGGAAATGCTGTTTTCCTTTGGACTTACTGCCTTCCTAAATATTC
>NW_020897828.1:1143837-1153528 GCF_003984885.1 Neopelma chrysocephalum | reverse complement strand
TCAAATGAAAACAGAATTCAAATGAAAACAGAATTCAAATGAAAACAAAACAGAGTAGCACAGGGTGTGTTTTTGGTGATCTTCAGCCTAAATGTGCATTTCTAGACATTTACAGGTGTAATGTTCTTTTAAAAAGTTTTTAAAAAAAAGGAAAATGTGGTTTTCTTGTGGATTTACTGTCTCCCCAGGTATTCCAGGTGGATTTTAATGCCCTGCCAGAAGGTGTTACATCCCTTGCTCGTGATGGTTGCACAGCCTTGATGGACCAGCAGTGTCACAGTGCAGAACAAGCCTTCTCACAGCTGCTCAGCATTCTGTATACTTCAGAATTTAGGGTAAACTCAGAGGAATAACTTGGGTTTTTAGAGTCATTTTATTTAGAGTAATTATTTTATGCATTCAACACCCTGCTTCGTTCTTTGCTTCCCCCAAAATATTCTTTATTGTTGAGTTGTTGGCTGCAGTGCCAAGTATTTCACTGGTAGTTGTGCCAAGGAAATAAGAACAAGGATAAAACCCCCCCAGTAATTACATAGGATGTGTTTTTGATAATGTTCAACACTTAAATCTAAAAAATACTTACCAAAATCATATTTTTGTTAGAGTAATATGAGCTACATTGATCAAATACTGTGTTTTATAAAAAAACACGGTCTATTGGTGGTTGGACTTGATGATCTTAAAGGTCTTTTCCAACCTAAATAATTCTGTGATTGTCAGATTAACCTTTATTCTTAATGATGTAGGGTAAGAATGATTTGTATTCTTCAAGTTAGATAACTCTTTGATGGCAAATACTCTGAAATTTGGTGTCTGTGTATCTATATCCAATCAGATATTGACCCAGTTGTCATCCTGGATGTCTTTAAATTAATATATAACAGTTTGTACAATGTTTTTGTTTGTGCTGCCACTATAATTTGACTTTCTTTTTTTTTTTTGGCAGTGTCTGAATATTCATAAAATTAATTATGCCATAATCATCTATGGACATGCCACTGCCCTGCTGGGAATAGGACAACCTGAGGTAGGAATGAGGCCTGGTTTTATCTATTTTATATTTAAATACTGCTTTTATTTCGACCTCTAGCTCAGGCAGCTGCCCATCCATTTTTATCTCTTCCTAAGAGACAGAAAATAAGTGGGGAAGGAAACCTGGTGACACAATTTGGAATTATACAGTGGGACTAGATCCTTAATGACTTTGGATAAATAAAGCTACCAAATAAAATGTCTTTTTTAAGCTTTCAAATGAGATTCTGGTGTTAAGAAATTATTTACTAAATATATATATATTACATTATATATATACATATTATTACATATATATATTATTACATTATTATATTGTTATATATTATTATATATAATTCATATATGACTATTATAATTGGTTTTTTTCTTCTACTTTGTAATGTGGGTCTGCACCAGTGTTTTTAAGACAAACATTCAGCTCCTAAAACAGGAGACAGAGTTTGCTTATTTTGTTCTGGAAAACATCAAAATACTTTGCCTTCGGTTCTGGAAAACAGCAAACTCTGGATTTGTTTGGGTTTATTGTTTTGTTTTGTTGGTTGTTTGTTTTTCAAGTTGGTTTGGGGTTTTCTTCCTGCAGTGTTTTATAATATTCAGTGTCTTACAATGAATTTAAAAACCAATTTAAAAGCCATTTGATTTCATTCTTTCAGAGGGAGTCTGTGTTTACAGAGTAAGTTTCTTCTTTTTTAAAAAAGGGGAAGCTTTTTCCTGTGATCATAAGGTTGTGTAATTCCATTTACTGTTCATAAGACTGATCAAAGAATAGGGCACCCTGACCCACTGTAATGGGAAAAAAAAAACAGAGGAAAAGTGGAAAACTTGTGGAAAACTTATGGAAAAGCACCATTTATTTGTGTCTTACGTTTCTTTTGAAGGCATTGGCAAAGGCTGAAGACCAGTTTAAGAAAATAATTGAAGAGTACCCAGAAGAAAGATGCTTTTGCTTGGCACATTATGGAATTGGGAGGGTTTACCTCAGGCAAAACAGGTCGGTGTGATGGAAAACTTCAGGATTTGGTAGGGAAAAAAAACCAAAACAAATAATCCTTTCGTTTGAGGAACGAGGCGTGGTGGGGTTTTAATTATTTTGTGTTAATCACTGAACTCCTCCATCGGGCTGATTTTAGTGTCAATCACTGAATTCCTCCATCAGGATGATTTATTACAGCTTGGAGTTTGTTCCTGCCGAGGAGCTCATGGAATAATCCAGTGGATTTGAGGGAACAGGGATGGGACTGACCAGCTCATCCCTGCAGTGGTGGTGTGGAGGGGGGAGAGCTCTGTGGGAGAAGAACAAAAACCTTTGTGTTCTTGTGGAAAAAAAATGTAGTGTAAAGAAAACTCAACTTTATCTCAGGCCTGGGGAGGCCGGGGGGTGACCTTGGGCTGAGATAAGGCCCCTGCTCCAGTGAGTCACCGCATTCCCTGGGACAGATAACAGGGATGTTTTCCTGTTTTCCCGAGCCAAAACACCAGAGGGAGGTGGGGGGGAGTGTGAGGTGCAAAAGCAGGGCAAGTAACAAACTCTAGAGCTGCTTCAACCCACGGATTCCTGGTGGGGTTTCTTCCCAGCATCCTGAAACCGGGAATCACAACTGTGATGGTGCAGCTCCGTGTGGGCGATTGCTGCGTGTGAAGCTTGGGTTGTGATTTTTGGTGCTTCGCTGCTGCTCTGTGCGATTAAAATCCACCAGAAAGCTTGTGGTGGGGTGAGAGACCTTCATCCAGCTCTGCCTCCCGCTCCCCCTCCTCGGCAGGAGGTGGGAAAGCTCCGGGATTGAGATAAAGGCAGGGAGATGATCGCTTGCTGATGAGCCACGGGCAAAGCAACGTGGGGCAAAACAACTTGTTGTCCCTTAAAATAGAGTTGAATGGTGGGGAAAAAAATAGAACCACTGAAATCACCTTTCTCCTACCCCTCCTTTATCCCAGGCTCGACTTCACTCCCTCATTCCCTCCTCCTCCTCTCCCTTGTTCCCTCCTCTCCCTCCTCCTCCCCTGAGCAGCCCAGAGGGATTGGGCACGGGGGAGCTTTTTTCACTTTACTCCCCACAGCCCTGCGGTGTGTTTTGTCCTTCCTTATCCCTGTTTTCCCCGAGGTGCTTTGCCTGAGGGGCTCTGCTGTTCCCTGTGGTGGGTTTGTTGTATCCAGCTGGAGCTGGGGCAGCCCTGGCTTCTCCTCAGGGAATGGTTCCCACCTGCCTGCCCAGCCTTGCCATGTAAAGCCAATACAATGCCAAATTAAGTAAGTTTTGATGTTAAACCTTAACCCCTCCTTGTGTGGAACGTCTCAAAGCACTGGGCAGAGTGGGTTGGATGCTGAGAGGGGATTCCTGCTTCCCACTGTTGGGTGCAGTCTGTGTTCCAGGAGCTGCCTGCATCCCAATCCCGTGGTTGTGGCTCTTCTTTCCTTGGCAGTTTTGACCCAAAAAGTTGCCTGCACAGGTGACAACCCCTCTGACCACCCAGCCTCCCCCAGGCAGGGCTGCTCCCATGTCTGCACTGCCTGAACTCAGGGAAAACCCGGAATCCTGTGTCCCCTCCCTGGCTGAGCAGGGTTGAAGGTCACTCCTGTGCGCACAAACACGTCCTCACTCTGCATTCCCAAGCACTCCCACATTCCTGGATCCCTGGAATGTCAGCACAGGCTCTCAGTCTGCCTCATATCCATGCCTGGATGTTGAGCCCTTTACCTGGCTCACAGCTTGAATCTTTTATCCCAGAGAGTCCTTAAACAGGGAATTCAATGAACCAGGTGTTCTCTCACCCCACACACTCCCCGTTGCTGCTGTCTGCTGCTTGGATGATAAAATGAATCATCAAGGACTGTGTAGAAGTTGCTCACAGAGGATCTGAATGTGCTGTGCCTGTTTCCAACTCCAGATTTGCTCATGCACTCGATCAGTTCCTGAGATCAAAGCTGATGATTGATTTGAAGATTGTCCCGGGGGTGTTGACGTGGCCGGGGACAACTCGGGTCATCGAGGAGACACGGACAGAGAGTTTGCAGGTGTGTTTAACCTCCTCCTCCTCCTTCCCTTCCTCCTCCTCCTCTTCCCTGCCTCCCACCGTCCACATCCAAGAAAGATGGGGGTGAAATGGAAATGTGGGAAGCATCCCATTAACAGCATAAGGGCAGGAGCTCTGGGTCAGGCTCTGTGCTTGGGGATTCCTGTGGAATATGGTTCTGTTCTGCTCCAAGTATTTCCTGATTTCTTCAGGGAAGAATTTCCTCGTGGAAAGGCAGGGAGGTTTGGAGTGCCCATCCCTGGGGGTGTCCAAGGAACAACTGGACGTGACACTCAGTGCTCTGGGCTGGGGGACAAGGTGGGGATTGGGCACAGGGTGGAGTCTGATCTCAGAGATCTTTTCCAGCCTCAGTGATCCTGTGATGACGGGTGAAATCCTTCGTTGCACATCACCAAACTTTTAAGTTGTGAATACAGAATATAACACCAGAGAGAGCTGGTTAAAAATCGGAATTGGCAGAAATGTGAAGTGGAAAATGGCAGCAGCGTTGAAAACCAGCCGGGGTGTTGCCCGTAACAAAGACACAAACCAACAGAGTGCCGGTTTATGCGGTGCTTTATTCAGGGCCCAAGTCAGGATTCCGAAGACCCTCATTTCACGTACAGCTTTTATACTCTCACACAAACAACTCTACGTGCAAATTCCACAAAGCAGTTGCATTCTGTTACAAACAAGCTCATATTTTATGCTGATAACAATTGATCGTAAATCTGCTTCAGCTGTCTTGCTCCTAGAAAGAGTTTAACAGACCCTAACCACAAACACATCTATCTAAGGCAACAAATCGTTATATACATGCTTGGCTAAATCCTTTGATTACTGTTTCCACTCCTTCAGCACATTCCATTCTTACATCTATGTTGCTGACTCTAACTACTACTTTAGGCCTACAGCTTCCTCAAGCCTTAGCCATTCTACTTCTAATGCTCAGTTTTAATCAGCTCTGCAACAAGGGGGCTTTGACTGGGTCATTTTTGGTTGATGCAAAACTCCCTGTTTGACTTGAAAATTGTGCCTCGTGGATGTGGCACCACGAGGGGCAGGAGCTGCTGTGCAGGGAGGCACTTTTGGCCCAGGAGAACTTTGGAGGTTGTTCAGTGTCTGAGCTTGGCTGGACCTGTTTAGTTTTGGGTGGAAGCAGCAGTTCTGTTGTTTCCTAAACAAAAACTGACCCGAGGGTTTCTCAGAGACCCCCCCAGAAATCTGGTCACAGTGGTCTGGGACCTCTGGAGAGCATCATGCAAATATCTGGCAGGGTTTGCTAGAGGTCTGTTTGTTTTTAATGGTGGTTTATTAATCTGCACTCAGTGCCAGCACTGTGGCACTTGCACTGACTCTACATAAATCCACTTCACATAAATCTTTCCCTCAGAGAATATCCTGGGAGAGACCTCCCTGGCTCCCCAGAGCTGTCCCTGGGATTGTGCTTGATCCTGTAACCCAGATCCCAGGTGAGAGAAACTCTGGGAAGCTTCAGAGATGAGCAAGACACTCTGTTTTTATCCCATTATCTCAGTTAACCTGGCTCCTCCTTTTGGCAGTGGGACACTTCCTGCAGTTGGGATTGCTCAGGGTGTAAAACACAGGTCCAAGATAAACCTGCTTTTTTTTTTTTTTAATGTGAGGACTCAGCTGACAGCACTTCAAACAAACTCAGGAATATTTTGGCCATAAAAGGACAATTTTACGTCTTTCCACTTAGAAAAGAGTTGTTCCTCTGGTCTTAGTCAGCTGCTTTTCCAAGGGAGATTCGTGCCTGGCTGCAGAATTCCCCAGGAGTCTGTGAGTACACACTGAATATTCCCTGATTTCCATGCAGTTTGCCTCACATCCCTTTTGTTTTTTTTCCTCAGATGGCTTTAAGGAATTGTATTGAGCAGTGCAAGTTCCCCCCAGAACCAGACGCTGTCTGTCGGTATCAGCAGTGCCACGGCCACTCCAAAATCCAAATATTTTTTACAGACCCAGACTTTAAGGTAAATTTTGAGGGCAGAGGTGAATTTAAAAGGGTTTGAGGAGTAAAACTTCATGCTTGCATGGTTTCTTCCCCCTTCCATGTTCAGCTGTTTAGCTGAGCACTGTTCCCTATTGTGCTTTTCCTTAAAAATGTTGAATTTGTCCCATTTCTCGTTGTTAGGGTTTTATACGTGTTATTTGCTGTCAGCAGTGCAGGGTGGAGTTTCACATCAGCTGCTGGAAAAAGTTGAAAACAACAAGCTACAGTGATAAAAATGATAAGGTAAGAGCTTTGGCAGGCCAACAGGCATCTTTAATCAAGTTTATATTATTGATATTATATTTTATTTGTATTATTTATATTATACTTACTGTAATTTTATAAACTACAGTATCAGCAGCCAGTGTGAAACGAAGGGAAATCAGGCAACGTGTGAAGTAATAAAAGTATTCTGAAAATTGATTTTTTTGAGTGTGAAGTTGGCTTTGGGAATAAGAGGGACGTGCCACAGATCTTCCTGAATTTTTTGATTTGATTTTTTTTTTAATTACCTCCAATTAAGAAACTGTGGTTTGTGTAAGAGCCCAGCTGGTGTGTGTGGGTTTAAATCCCTTTGTTTTGTGTGTTTTCTCCCACAGGATTTCCTTAAGGAATTGTGTTTTACTCCCGATTGTAAAGGCCTTATTTCAAAAATAATTATTTTCAGTTCTTCTGGTCTGGTAAAACGTGAAGTGAGTACGTTCATATTTTACATGAAAATTAATCTTAAAAATTTTAAGGAGATAAAGTGAAGATGAGAATTTAACTGCAACAAAAAATTGAGTTGTGCTGTCTTAACTGTGGGATCTGAGCATTATTTAGGAATATCAATTCCCTGGGTTACCTTCCAGCCTCTCTTTCCTGCTGATAAAGATGCTCCATCCCAACTTAGAGCAGCAAAAGATAATTTTAGTTAGACCTTCAGGAGGTTTATTTAGGCTTCCTTTTCTCTTTTGTAGTATTTTTACTGCTTTCCAAATGTTTCTGGGGTTTGGGTGCAGCCACGTTGGCCTCGTAAACCCAAATTTAATTAATTCCTCCTCCCTTCTTTTGGTAGTTTGAAGTAAAAATCGCAAAACTCAAGGGACCACCAAGGGCCTGCATTAAACAGAAATGTTCAAGGTAAGGTCTCTGCTGTTTTAAATCAATTTGAGAATAAACCAGTGCTCTCTAGGACTGATTTTTGTGCCTTTTTGAGAGTTGCTAGAAGAACACCAGTCCTTTGGAAGGACTGTTCTTGGCCTTTTGATAACCTAAAAAGGCTGGTAAAGTACATTATAATGCAATTATAAAGGCATTTAAATTGTTCCACAGGATTTACTGCCTCAGCAACTTCGTGTAAATGCTTAAAAAGTGTAAATAAAACCTGTATTTAATGTTGTTCCTTCAGTTATTGCTGCACATCCCTTTGATATAAGTGAGTTTTTGGTCAAGTGAGGTTGTAAATGAGGCTGGGAGGAGAAACAAAATCGATTTTTAAAAATCAAAGAAAAAATTAAAAATTTAAAATTTCAATTTTACAAATTTCAAGAACTCAAATGTTAATATTGGGTTCAAAAACGCTGAGTTGTAAATTAAGAAAAGAAAGGATAATACTGAAGTTAAAGAAAAAAGGATAATAGTGAAGTTGGGAAAAAAAGGATAATAGTGAAGTTGGAAAAAAAGGATAATAGTGAAGTTGGGAAAAAAAGGATAATACTGAAGTTAATGCTAATTCAGACACCTTTAATAGGAGTAAAAATTGTTGCATTGAGGACTTTAATACTTGATTTTTATGCAACTGTTGTGAAATTTTGTGGTCTCTTGACTGGTAAACGAAAAGCGGCTTTATCACATTTGTATTTTTCAGCCCAGTATTTTCAGGGAAATGGAGCTGATAGCTAATAATGTTATGACAAATAATTGAGATGTGCCTGATTCCTTTGGCAGCTGACCTCAGGCAGTGGTTTTTTTTTCAGTATCAGGAAGTTAAAAACGAAGCAAGAAAAAAAACTACGGAGGAAACGCGCGCGGGAAGAGGCTCGAAATTCCACCAAAAAGAAAGCAGAGGAAAACCAGGAGGGGAATGAACGGTCCCAGTACAGTCAGAACAGGGGTAGGTGGAACATTGTTGTCCTGATTTCTTCATGGGGAGGGTTGGAAATGTTGCCCAGGGGGGTGGTGGATGCTGATGTTGAACATAATCCTCCTCTGGAAGACTCGTGTGTTTTAACTTGGATTTACTTTTATTTCAGTTCTGGTTTTAATTCCCAGATGTGTCAGTGCAGGGTTAAATTCCTCATGGAAAACCTTGGTTCTTCCTTGGCTGCTTCGTGCAGAGTCAGCCCGAAGGGGGCAAAAGGCTCCAATTCCAAGTTAAAATTCCTGTTTTAAAAGGGATTTCAGGGTAAGCTTTATGCCCAAAAAGCTGGGATGCTGTTGAGGAAAAACAAAAAAAAAAGAGGAAAAAACCCCAGGATCTTCTCAAAAGAAAGAATGATGTCAGCAGTGACTTGAAAAGTATATTTTAGAGGATTGGGGTAAAATAAAATACTTAAATTTAAAAGTTTGTGGGCAGTTAATGCTCCAGCTTTTGCTGGGCTGTTGGGCTGCACTGCCCTGTTTCAGAGCTGTGAACAACTCCTGCAGCTTATCAGGGCAAAGAGAAAGGGGTGATGTTGGAAAAATTCATTTTTGTCTGTGTTATTAACTTGACATCTAATTAACTCCATTTCCTAGAAGGATTTTCCTTGTTAAATACTTTGAGGGCGCTTTTTTATCCCATTAAAAAAGTTCTCTAGATCCCTTTTTTGCTCAGTGGCATAACCTGGCACTTGGAGAGATTTTTGCTTCCTTGTGGGTTTCTAAAATCAGGTCCAGTTGCCTCCTGTTTGTTTTTGGGGGTTTTTTTAAGTATTTATTGTCTCTTTTTCTGTGGCTTTTCCGTGGTCCTCGAAGCCACTGCAGGTCACTGTTACCTGCAGGTGACTTGACTGTTCACCCTAAAATCCAGTCAGGGTGTTTGTTTCTTTGTGTAAACCAAATTTTAAACCAATTTTGTATCAAATTCATAATATAAAGCTATTTTATATGGAAAACATATTTATATATAATTACTGACATTCTGTAATTTCAGTGTGGTGATAAAGCATATAATTAATAACACCACTGAGTCCCAATCACCTGTACTTAAAAATTGGTTTTTTATTGTGGTAGAGACATGAAATGTTGTTCATTTTGGGTTTTGTTTGTTTTTTTTTTGGTTCCCACTGTAGGTTATGGCCAGGATTTCTCTGCTGGTGACCGGGTCCTGCAGCACATCAGCCGGAATTCCGAGCAGATCCAGACAGCAGGGGGTGATGCTGCCAAGTTATTAAAGGAATTACTGTCCTGGTTTGTCATCAGCGAGGAGGATTACACCTCATATTCCCAAACTATTCCCAGCAAATCCAAGGAAGTGATGGAGCAGCTCATCAGCCACTTAATTCAGGAAAAAAACAGGGTCAAAACAAGGGGGTTCATCCACGTGCTGAGCGAGCTGGAAGGGGTGGATCCCAAATTACTCAAGTGGCTGAAACATCTTAATAACTTGGGTAGGTTGTGCTCCTGGAGCAGCACAACACCTTTATCTGGCAGAGGAGAGGATAA
>NW_020897828.1:1080502-1143827 GCF_003984885.1 Neopelma chrysocephalum | reverse complement strand
AAGCACAACCTGATGTGGGCAGGGCTTTGTCCAGGAGGGAAGGAGAAAATGCAGCAGGTTTATTTTCTCTTGTTGTCTTTAAATTCCAGAATAGGCTTAAAAATGAGAATATTTGCATAAATGAGATCTGTTTCTGGGAAGTAAATCCTGGTGGGGTTTTAGTCATTAAAGTTTAGCTGCCTGTGCTAAACTCAGGAGTAACTTGTGGTGCCTTGCTGTGGTTTCCTGATGGATTTATAATTGGAGGAAGATTTTTCCAGGCATCAGATGCCAAAACCTTGGAGGAGATTTGGGTCTTCTTCATTCTACTCTGTTGCATCTGTGTCCTTTCAGGAATTTATATGGATTCATTACACAAGTGAATAATTTGGTGTTGATTAAAATTGACCTAAACCCCATTTATCATTTTTTTGTTTGCATTTTCACGTGTTTCAAGCTACTGGATATTTAATTTCCAGAACCAAGTGCTTCCTTTTGGAGAGGAATATAATTTTTTAAGCACTAAAACTCTGCAGCTGGAATGAAACATTTGGGGTTTTTTCCATCTCTTTCAGGTCTGACAGCTACAAAAAACTTCCTCCATCAATATGAAAAGTTATTGCAAGAACTCGACTTCTCTATTTTAGCCCCTCTCTGGAACCAGAAGTATGGCAGGAAATTTGATTATGTGACTACAACTGAAAAGCAAGAGATTTGTGATTATTTCTTAAACCCCCCCCTAGAGAAAACCCGTTGTTTTATATGGCTTTTAGAGGACAACAGAGAACATTTCCCTTTCCTTCATCAAGCTTTAGATGAATTCTTTGATAAAATGGGTGAGTAGGCAAAGGGCCCCACCTGGACCAGGCAGATTTCCCACTAAAAATAAGTATTTATTGTTAAGTTTTTAAGCCTAAAGATTCTACAGGTGCTTTGGTGGTATTTTGATAAAGGATTATAATGATATTTCCTGTAATTTCATAGTTGTAATGGTAAATTAGAGAGAATATTGCTATTTCTGTTAATCAGTATGACTTTTATCCTTTCAACAGATGACCCAACCATTATATTAAAGAAGCAGGGAAATGAAAATATATCAGTAAGTGAACTTAATTGATATTTGGGATCAGTTTGGCCTTTTAAACAAGTGCTGAGGTGAATAGAGATGTGCACTTTTACAGCCTCATTCTTCAGAGTTGATTAGAGATTTAATCTGTTGGTTTAGCTCCCTTTTTATAAATCATTTGATAGTTGAATTATTTATTTAAATAATCATAAAAATAATAATTCATTCTGAGTGACTTTTTTTGCTTGGTGTCTTCATTAAAATCCATTCCAACTGGCAGAAGTGTATTATGTATTTCAGTTAATTACGTGTTTGAGACACTCTCATTTCCTGCAAATAATTTCATCTCTACAAACCCAAGGTTTACTTTTGACACTGAAAACTTTAGAATCAGTTAATATCCATGTTAATAAAATGTGGGGTTTTTTGCTTCTTCGTTTTGTGAATTGGAAATCCAAGAAGGAAACGAAAACCATGACAATGAAACTGTTTTTGTTTCAGTGTTATTTTATAGCCTGAAATAGCCTGTTAGTAATTGCTGTGAGTGGAATCATGTTGATCTATAATTAAGGTCCTGTTAAAGAGTTAATTAGCATTTTAATTCCTTCATCTTTGAATATCTTGGAAAACTGAAGCAACATTTGAGAGCCCTGTTTACTTTTTCCCCACACAAAACTGGTGTGGGATGATTTTAAAATCTGCAATTTTGGCTCTTAAGTAATGAGCAAGGAGCTGAAAGAATAAAATAACACAATGTTCTGATTTTAAAAGTCAATATTTTAAGTGTTCAAAGCGGAAAATGATGAATAAAATAGATCAAGCCTTTCAAAGCTCTGGGGGTTTTTTTTGTATTTTCCTCTTGGAGAAGAAGTGGAGAGGGAGAATTTCACCTTGGTGGGCAAACCAGAATGAGAATTTTCATATGAAACTTGAAAGATTTACCTGCTGCTTTTGGAAACGCATCAGAATTTTATTCTAATTGGAAAAAAAAAACAAACAAAACACCCAGTGACTATTTTTTCTGTTTCAGACTAATGATATCAAAGTTAAAAACAAAAACAGGAAGAAAAACTTGAAAGACTCGAGGGTGAGTAACTTTTAAGCTGCTAAAGGAGACACTGCTAAGCAGACACTATTTAATTACTATTAAAACCCATTTAAAAATTTGGATTTTTATAGGATTTCTGGCATTCCCATGTATAGAGGCTGCTTTCCTAAATACCTCGAGGTATTTAGGTGTTAATTCATTATTGAAGTGATTTTTCCCCAAGTAGAAAAGTGCTGTTAATACTCAGCTCACACTGGTTTTGTTTTGTTAAAATGTGAATTTGTCAGCAAAGAAGGTAATTCTAAACTTGAAAAAAAAAAGAAGTAAAGAAGTTCTTTGTGGATACCTTTGACTCTTAATTCTGAATTACTGTTTTGATCCTTAATTTGCCATATTGGAAGGTGTGCATTGACTGCACTGTGGAATTAACACTTTATGCCCTGTTTTGTTTGGCAAATTTGGACACTTTAAAAAATTATGTCCTCACACCTGATTAAATACATGAAATTCTGTGTTTAACTGATTTTTCTGATCATTTTTATGGGCATATCAGTGACTGAGGATGCAGCTGTTCCACTTAATGCTCAGAGAACTGTTGTTATTTTATAGATTTTGCTGGGAATAATATTCTACCTGAGTCTTATTCGAGGATTTTGCTTTATTAAAAGTTTCAGATACAGTCTCCACGCCCCCACCTTTTTATAATTTTACTAGAATTCCAGGAGGAAAATGAAGATTTTGTTTTTTCTTCTTGTTCTCATCAGCCAGGTTTTTGTTTTTCTGACTTAGGTGCATTTAGACAAGTTGATTAGATAATAAAATATTAGATTATACAAATTTATTAGAGAATAAAGATTCAGAGACAACTCAAATGTTTGTAATGGTGAACATGAGAATAACAGGTGTCATTAAACCATGTGGGGTAACTCAGACTTGCCTGTGGTGAAGTTGCCTCCAACGTAAAGGAAATTTGATTAAATTTGGATAAAATTGGTAAAAAAAAAAAGGATGTTGGGCCGAATATCCCAATTTCCTTTTTCCAAAAGAAGTTCTGAAGAAGAAATGAATAATTTTAAATTAAGAACTTCCTTGCTGGGGCCAGTCATTGTCCAAGAAGTTTTTGCAGTTCATAATTTGAACGTAACGAGTCACAGAACAAAATCAGAGTGTAAACAAGTTACTCCTGGTCTTTACAGGGGATCATTTTGCCTGTAATTTTGTGACATAAAATAATCAAATCAACCTGTTTTCAATTAGTCTATTTTAGTATTATCCAGTGGAGTTAGTACAGCCCCACGAGAAGAAGAGAAGATATTTATAGAAGAAAATAATTTGTAAGTGCCATCATTTATCTCTTTTTTTTTTTTTTACTGCCCAGAATCACTTAAAAACACCAAGTCTGGGTTAACTTTCTCTCTTTTATTCTTTTTAAGATACACAGATTTTACAAATGAACCATTTGTAATCCCAGAGTATCTCCAGGAGCAACTGGAGGAATTTGAAGCTCTCTATGAAGTTTCAAATAGTAACAGTTATAATAATCCAGATCCAGTCTCCGAGAGTTTATATGAGTAAGTATAAATTTCTGTACTCAGCAACTTCAAGGGTTTAATTTTACTTCATAATGCTTATAATTTATTGCATTAAGTCCATAATTTGGGGGGGTCTGGTGTATGTAGGTGTGTCCATAAAGGTATGGAATAATACACTGAAATACAAGTTTAGAATGAAATTAAAAAATTTTGATTAAAAGTAACAATTTTTAAATTTTTTTTTCAGGTATTTCTCTCAAATCTTGGACGAACATGGCCCTCTGGAAATTAATAATAAATTACTAGTTGGGGAATATGAAAATTTCCCTGAAGAAACTCGAAAGGTGGTGGAGGATCAGGGTGGCCTGGAATCTTTCCTTCTGAAATCCCTTCATTTCATTATGGTGGATAACCTTATTTGCTTAAGGAAGCACTCGGTCTTCTTTGAGGGAATTACAAACAGAAATGAAAATTGTATAGATGGGAACGTGCAAGGAAATCATTCCCGGAAAAACCTCCGGTTAAATCCAGATGCTGAGGAATTCAAGCCCCAGTCCTGCCCTATTCAACCCCATATAACACCATCACCTGATTTAAGTTATGAGGCTCTACAGTATTTGCCCTATTCCTTCCCTGCTTCCTGTAGATCCAGGAATTCCTTGCAAAGCCAGAGGATTGATTCCATGGAAAACAAGTCATCGTTTGCAGCCATTTTACTAAAGAACTTGGATTCTACAAATCCCATATTTTTGCCTCAGACTTCCTGGGGTTACCAGTATGGAAGGATATTGCCTGTGCCTTCTCCAGTGCCTGTCCTGCCACTTGTTGCCAGGCAGCCTGGTTATATCTGTGCTGATCCTGCAGCTCCTCAGGATAATCAGGAATCAGCAATTCCAGCTGGAAAATACGTCTGTGATGGTTTTATCCCAACTGAAATCCAAACGCGTGAAGACCCTTGGGAGAACTCGGATAACACGGTGGATAAAGAGGATTTGGCTGCTCCAGGTAGTTCAGATGAAGCTGAAAATGGTAAACAGGTTATTAAGGTGGAAAAAGGAAGCAAAAGTAAACCTGGAATGAAGAGCAACCCCCATATAAGGATGGTGGCTGTTCAGGTGAGAAATGAAAATGGGATCATTGTTTGAGGGCTTTTTAGGCCACCAAGAGGATCAGAGGGATGGAGCAGCTCTGCTGGGAGGAAAGGCTGGGAGAGCTGGGATTGTTCAGCCTGGAGAGGAGAAGCTTTGGGGTGACCTGATTGTGGCCTTGCAGGGCCTGAAGGAGCTCCAGGAAAGATGGAGAGAGACTATTTCCAAGGGCTGGAGGGACAGGACAAGGGGAATGGCTTCAAACTGCCAGAGGGCAGGGTTGGATTGGATATTGGGAAGGAAATTCTTCTCTATGAGGGTGGTGAGAGGCTGGGATAGAATTCCCAGAGAAGCTGTGGCTGCCCCTGGATCCCTGGAAGTGTCCAAGGCCAGGCTGGACAGAGCTTGGAGCAACCTGGGCTAGTGGAAGGTGTCCCTGCCCGTGGCAGGGGACTGGAACAAGTTGATCCTTTAAGTTCCCTTCCAATTTAAACCATCCTATGATGCCTTAGAACTTCCAGTTTAAGCTGCTGCCACTTTCTACGACTACTCTTGTTTTTAATTTGTAATTCTTTGAAGAGCTGCTCACTGAAGTTTGTTCTGCCTCAAGTTTGTGCAGAAGTTTTGACTGGGCACCAGAGGAGGGAGCTGGGGCACAATTAGTTCCAGCTTTGCTTTGGAGATGAAGGAAAGTCCTTCTGTGCTGTCATTTTTCCTTTTGTAGTTAGTTCAGTGATTTGTTTTCACTTTCACAGCATTTGTGCAATTTAACAGTTGCTGGCTGATGTTTTCCTTGTGGTCTCACAGTGGTGGTCCAGGTTTTAGGGTCAGTTAAGGGGGAAACTCCAGTTTCTGTGCCCAGTTCTGGAACCTCATGGAAGAGAGACATGGAGGGGCTGGAGCGTGTGCAGGGAAGGGAACGGAGCTGGGGAAGGGGCTGGAGCAGCAGGAATGGCTGAGGGAGCTGGGGAGGCTCAGCCTGGAGAAAAGGAGGCTCAGGGGGGACCTTCT
Source organism: Neopelma chrysocephalum (assembly GCF_003984885.1). Classification (NCBI taxonomy): domain Eukaryota; kingdom Metazoa; phylum Chordata; class Aves; order Passeriformes; family Pipridae; genus Neopelma; species Neopelma chrysocephalum. The sequence goes on along the minus strand of NW_020897828.1, from coordinate 1,138,103 downwards.
GGCTCTGCAACCCCCTGACAGGAGGGGGGAGCCAGGGGGGGTCGGGCTCTGCTGCCAGGGAACAAGGGACAGGAGGAGAGGGAACGGCCTCCAGCTGTGCCAGGGGAGGCTCAGGTTGGATATTGGGAGGAATTTCTCCACAGCAAAGGTTGTCAAGCATTGGAAGGGGCTGCCCAGGGAGATGGTGGCCCTAAAGCTGTGTGGATGTGGCACTTGGGGACATGGGTCCATGGTGGCCCTGGCAGTGCTGGGGGCATGGTTGGACTTGATGATCTTAAAGCTCTTTTCCAGCCTAAACAATTCCATGATTTTAACCTTATCTGACCGTGATTTTGAACAGCCTGTTAGAACAGGGACATCAGGAACTTCAGTTCTTTCACTGAAGGTCTTTCAGTGGTGGAGCAAAACAGGGTCCTGGAGTCCCTTCTAAGCAGAGGCACTTCTGTGGCAGATCTTGAGTTTAGGAGTCACAAAACAGCTTCTCGGGGAGCTGTCAGACACTTATTGCAAATATTAAGTTCTCAGACATTTAGGGCACAGCTGTGTTTGAAGCCTCTCAGTGTAAATGCTCGTGAAATTAGGGAAAGGTCAGACAGACAAGTGCTTTCTTTACAGGTTGAAGTCCCTTCCAGAAACACTTGCACAACATTTTTCTGCATTGTTTTAGACCTGCTCAGTAAATCAGTTGGGTTTGTAAAGCTGTAGGTGAGGTACAAGAGCTCCAAGCCAGAGCTGACCTTGTAGTTGTATCTATAAACTGGAAAGCTTTTTAATTTACTCATAATTTCTCGTATTTTAGGTCAATCAGGAAGTAGCTGATAGGGAAACCAACACCCTGCCTTTCCATCCATTTGAAAACCAACAAGTAAGTTACATCTTTGTATTTCTAATAAAGAAGGTTAAAGGAATGCCCAAAAAATTTAGTAGTGAGAAGATAAGGTTCTCTGAAAATGACATATTTTAAGAGGAATTTCTGTATTTTGGGTGGTTTGGTGGTGTGTGGTTTGACCTCTTTTTCTGTATTCTGTGATGTTCTTCATGGAAACTTCACACAGGCCCACAACAGGAAGGGTTTTGAGCTTTGTTCTGTATTTTAGGGAGACTGTATTTCCCTTCCAAAAATCTTGAGGCTTGATAAAAACACTCAATTTGGACACATAGACAGTTCAGAGTGGTGTTAATGGCAGGTTTATGTCTGTGCCAGGAGATGAAAGTGAGAAAATGTGTCATTTAGATTGGGTTTTGTCACCTGATTTCTTTTCAGGGAGATATTCTGCGTGTGGAAAAGGAGCATCAGGTGCTGAAAGAACAACTGAAAGAGGCAGAGGAGAAATTTGAGCAGCTGCAAAGCCGAAGTTCGGAGGAAATCGGTGCTTTGGAAGAGCTCCTGAGGAAAAGTGTGGAAGAGACTGAGGTAAAACTTCTGTCCATGGATCAGAGGGTGTGGAATCCCCGTCCCTGGAAGTGTCCAAGGCCACGTTGGAGCAAGCTGGGATAGTGGAAGGAGTCTCTACCCATGGCAGGGGGTGGAATGGGATGATCTTTAAGGTCCCTTCCAACCCCAGTCTGTGATGGATCATAACACAACAACCCCCTGCAGCGCTACAGGCTGGGGACAGAGTGGCTGGAGAGCAGCCAGGCAGGAAGGGAGCTGGGAGTGTGGATGGACAGGAAGCTGAACATGAGCCAGAGTGTGCCCAGGTGGCCAAGAAGGCCAATGGATCCTGGCCTGGCTCAGGAACAGTGTGGCCAACAGGTCCAGGGAAGTGATTCTTGCCCTGGACTCAGCACTGGTGAGGCCACCCCTGGAGTGCTGTGTCCAGCTCTGGGCCCTCGGCTCAGGAAGGATATTGAGGTCCTGGAGCAGGTCCAGAGAAGAGCAACGAGGCTGGGGAAGGGACTGGAGCACAAGTGCTGTGAGGAGAGGCTGAGGGAGCTGGGGCTGTTCAGCCTGGAGAAGAGGAGGCTCAGGGGAGACCTCCTCACTCTCTGCAACTCGCTGACAGGAGGGGGGAGCCAGGGGGGGGTTGGTCTCTTTTCCCAGGCAACTCTCAGCAAGACAAGAGGTCATGGTCTTAAGCTGTGCCAGGGGAGGTTTAGGTTGGATATTAGAAAGAATTTCTTTCCAGAGAGGGTGATCAGCCATTGGAATGGGCTGCCCAGGGAAGGGGTGGATTCTCCATCCCTGGAGGTTTTTAAGAAGAGACTGGATGTGGCATCAGTGCCATGGGCTGGGAACCACGGCGGGGTTGGATCAAGGGTTGGACTTGATGATCTCGGAAGTCCCTTCCAACCCAGCTGATTCTATGATTCTGTGATAAATATCCTCATTCTGCTCAACCCCACATCTGAATAAAACACTGTTTTTCAGAAACTTCAGAAGCTTTGATTTCTGCTTTCAGGTCTCCCAGAACGAACTGGATTGGTTTCACCAGGACTCGGAAGCACAAGGGAAGAAATGGCAGCAGGAGAAAAAAGAGAACAGAGATAATTTAAAAGCACTGAGGGGCACAGCTAAAAAACACACAGACACCAATGAGAGGTACTGATTTTAAACACAGATTTACAGCAGTCTGACATTTGAAAGACATCAGGTATCTCTGACTTTTACAGATATATTTCACTTATTATATATCTAAACCTAACCCTTGGCTGGGTAAGTCAAGATGTCCAAGAGCCCTGAGGAGTTTGGTCCTTCAGTGCTGTTGTTTTATCTTTATTCTTTGGGCCAAATTTCTCTGGAAAAATCCATCAGCCTGGTTTTTATATTAGTTGCTGATTTATTAGGAATATACTTAAATATCTTTAGGATAGAATCATGGAATGGTTTGGGTTGGAAGGGACCTTAAAGCTCATCCAGTCCCAGCCCCCTGCCACGGGCAGGGACACCTTCCACTAGCCCAGGTTGCTCCAAGATCCAAATGTGGCCTTGGACACTTCCAGGAGTGGGAATACCATAATATTTATGGCATTAAACAATATCTAAAATATACAGATATTAAGATACAACAGTATCTAAAGCACACAGGTTGTCATTGTGGCCACAGAGGAACCTGTTACACATTTACCAACGAACCTTTATCAGCACAAGTTTAATAAATGTTTCATTCCTGCAGGTATTTGAAGACCATTGATGACAAGGAAAAGCAATATAATGTATATTTAAATACATTTCTGGATACCAGGTAAAAGTCTTGTACTTTTCTGCAATATTTTTTCTGCTGATTTGTCAATATTGGAGTTTTCTGCTTCACTCTGGGTAAAGGCTCAGAGAGAAATAAGCACTTTAACCTGTATCTCTTACTCTTAAGTTTGTTTAATTTACTTATCCTGAGTAAATATTAATATTTAGAATAATGGAGATCTGTCTTTTCATCATACTCTTATACATTTCCCTTGATTACATGATACTGAGTAGAGAGAGTAGCTGTAGAAAACCTCTAAAATGGCATAAATTTTAAATACTGCTCTGCTGGAAATGTTACTCAAATATTTAACTTCTTTTTATTTCACAGTAATAAATTTGCTAATGAGAAAGTAAAATTGGAAGAGCTTATAAAAAAGAGTCAAGATGACTGCCAGGAGTGTGTGAAAAGAGCTGTTAAAGCAGAGGTACAAACCAAAAAAAAAATAAAATAAAATAACCTTAAAAACCTTTTGCTAGAGCTTGGATCATTTGTGCTCATTGGAGGTGGGGAAGGTGATATAAAAATGTTATTCCAATATTGATATAAGTGCTGTTCCTGATGTTTTCCCACAAAACTTTGCAGGTCAAGGTGCATTATTATTATTATTATTATTATTATTATTATTATTAATTAGTATTAAAAGTGCAGAAAATTTGGGGCATAAATTATTGCCCTAAACAAATTTCAACCCTGGTAACTGAGTCACATCCTTGTTTATGAAGAGATTCCATTTGGAATTAACCACAGAAACATTAAAAAGCTCCTTGTTTTAAGTTATTAATGAATATGTAGCTACTTCCTTATGCAGGTAAAACTCATGTATCAATATTTTTTCTAAACTAAGATATTTTATGCTTGGAATATGGAGAATATTGTGAACAATTCTCCCTTCTTAGGAAGAGCTTGAAGGCTCTTGTTGGTCCACACTAGTCTTCAACCTTGCAGTATTTAAAAGGCTGCCTTTTATATCTAAATATCTGTTTATTTGCATATAGATGTGTGTGTTTATGTGGGATAAGTTGCAAAGGGAACATTTAAGGATGGAGCTGAAGTGAATGAAGCCTTTTTATCCTCCCCAAAGCCCTGGGATGTTCATTCCACTTGGAATTCCTCCCTGTAGGAACTGGGTGTGGTTGTGCTTTGTGTCGTCCAACTCTTGTTTCAGATTCTAATTCAATTTAATTTCTAATTAAAATTTAGTTTGAGGGGGTTTTGTCCCCTCGTGTTTTAGGGGTTTTTTAACACTTTTTTTTTTTAATTCTTTGGTTCCAGATCTCAGTATTCCAGAACTGGAAGGAAACTGAAGTTTGGAAGCTCAGTGGCACCGTTGCCAAAGCAGAAGCAAATCTCAAGATGCTGAAGACACTGAGCAGGTGCAGAGAGTTCACACCACAAATTTCAGTGCTCCTGGTTGTTAAATACAATTACAGAGTGTTTATTCACAGTTATTATTATTATAGTGGTTAAATATTATGAAAATATTTACATTTTTAATATTAAAATATTTAGTATCACACATCTGGGGGATTTTTAAAACTAACTTCATTTTTATATTTTTTAAGAATATAAATTTTTAATGTATAAAATATATAAAAGATATTAAATAATATATAAAAGATCTATAGTTTATAAAATATATGTAATATATTTATAAACTATTTTATATATTTTATATATAATGTATAATATATGAAAATTATATAAATATATAAATATATTTATATATTATATATAATGTATAATATATAGATTATATAAATATATAAATATATATTTAGATATAATGTATAATATATACAAATTATATAAATATCTAAATATATATTTAGATATAATATATATACTGTATACATAAAATATATAATATATAAATTTTAGTATATATATTTTAATATATTTTATATCTATAAAAATATATAAAAAATATATATAACATATAAGAATATGAATTATAAATGTTTAATTTAACTCAGCTTGAGGAAAAGCTGCCTTTAACTTATGTTTCAGGCTGGCATCCCTCTGGGAGCAAAACTCACCTGTAATTTTGGGGTGGTTTTTAATAACATTTATCTTCATATTACATAACTGAATAAAATATAATATTTATAGAAAACATTAAATTATAATATTGAAGTACACAGGATTTGGGGTATTTAGTATTGCCCCAACCAAAATTCAACTGGTCTTTGAGGCTCATCCTTATCCCTGTTTTCTGTCTGAGCTGGGGAAGATCAGGCACCTGGGAACATTCCAGTTATTCCCAGTTTTCCCTGGGAGAGAACTGAAGTGTAAACAGAAAATACTGGGCAGCCAAGGTTGTTTTCTTCCTTACAAGGACCTGATTTAGCCCTTGATGGCACCTTAAATTTAAGTCATGTTCCCTTTCCCTGTCCTTATGTTGCTGCAAAATCCTAAATTCCATGGTAGGAATTCACTTCTGGGATTGGATGGAATCTAAACACCAAGAATTTAACTTTTTAACCCGAAATCCCTTGAAATCTTGAACTGTGATTAGTTGGTGAGGGAGAAACTTGTACAGACACCACTGGTCTTAAAGAAAAATGATGGGAATGTTGGAATTTAACTGCAAATCTTCAATATTTCAGCAGCTCAGCTTCAGCAGCACCTTTGTTGAAGTCACAGATTGATTCCTGGGAAACTTTTATTTCCAATGTAAAGAAACAGCTGGAAAAAGTAGAGGTAAGGCTTCCTTTCTCTTAGCAAGCCTTAAAGTTGAATTTGGGAAATTAAAACAGAATAAATACCTGAAATAACTTTGCATTCCTTTTTTTAAAACACCGAGTACTGACCTGGAATTTATTTTTTTTTTAATTACAAAAGAAAGACACAGTTTTAAGTCCAGGTTATTTAAATAAATTTACAGTGAATATCTTCAATTTTACAAAGGCAAAAACCCCCTGTCCTTTATCCACGTGTTTCAAAATTGGATCCCACATTAACAAGTCTGATCTCTTGGTTCTTTTAGATTTCTTTAGAAATTCGTGGAACTTCTTTAAAAAACTCTCTGGAAAAGTTCAAATGTAAAGTGTAAATGTGAAATGAAGAGGGATCTCTTAATTCAAGCTGAGGTGGAGGATGATGGTTTGTTTTTCCTCTGCAGGCTGAGTATGAGGAGAAAATTGAGCTGGTGAAAAGTGGTGCCCAGATTTCCCTCACTAAGGTGGAAATTATGGATATTCCCTCTCCTCCCAGTGTCCTGGTGAGTATCTCACCTTTCATGGCAGTTTTAAGTTCTTTCAGTTTGCTTTGAGAGGTTTTTAAGCTGTTTTAAAGTTGAACTGAAGGTGCTGCACTGATGGTTTTGCACATCCTGGTTTTCCTGTAGAAGCAAAATCGTGGAATCACAGAAGCTTTGGGTTGGAAAGGACCTTAAAGATCATCTCATTCTGACCCCCTGCCATAGCAGGGACACCTTCCACCAGCCCAGGTTGCTCCAACCTGGCCTTGGACACTTCCAGGGATCCAGGGGCAGCCACAGCTTCTCTGGGCAACCTGGGCCAGGGCCTCCCCACCCTCACATCCAAGAATTTCTTCCCAATATCCCATCTAACCCTGCCCTCTTTTAGCTTAAGGCCATTCCCTCTTGTCTTGTCACCCAGGTCTTTGTCCCAAGTCCCTCTCCAGCTCTCTTGGAGCCCCTTTAGGCCCTGGAAGGGGCTCTGAGGTCTCCCTGGAGCCTTTTCTTCTCCAGGTTGAACAGCTCCAAAATCCATCAGGATAAGCCCCATTGCACAGAATCCCAGAATCCCTGAGGCTGGAAAAGCCCTCCAAGGTCATCCAGTCCCCCCTGTGCCCGATGCCCACCTTGTCCCCCAGCCCAGAGCACTGAGTGCCACATCCAGGCCTTCCTTGGGCACCTCCAGGGATGGGCACTCCAAACCTCCCTGGGCAGCCCCTGCCAAGGCCTGAACACCCTTTCCAGGAGGAAATTCCTCCTGAAGACATTGTTACACCAACACCTGTGAGTGATAACAAACACCAAAATCAACTTCCAGCCACATCTGGAGTCCAGCCACTTCTGGAACTGCCTCTGGAATGAGCACAGCCCAGGGAAATCCTGCTCAAAGACGTTTTCTCATGGGCCAACAGTTCCACAGATGCTTTGCTCAAATCATGGCAGTTTCTTCTTAACCTTGTGATGGTCCTTTTTATATTTTACATGTGTTTTCTCTCTGCAGAAAATCAGGGGGTTTTCTCTTGTTTGTTCTGGGTATAATTTAGATTTTTTCTCTTGTTTGTTCTGGGTATAATTTAGATTCAGGACTCTGTTCTAATACTGTAAATTTGAGATTATTACTACACTTTCTCTAGACTTCTAGAGATAATAATTCCACTCCTTTTTCCCTACATACTATTCCTTCCTCACTTATTTTTAGGTATCTCCTTTCTACTTATTGTCACAGAATATGTCCATAACTTAATCACCCCCAATTTCCAGGTTGGGAAAGAGCAACTTTTGAGCCTCTTGTTCTGCCTTTGGAATCTGTTTTTTTTTCTGCAGTAAGACCAGAATAACCTTTTAGAAGAGAAACCTGAAAGAAAATAGTCTTGAGGTCAAACAACTGCACTGATCTTAAGGATAAATTGAGACCTTGGCACACCAAATGTGTCATAATTCAAGCTGCAAATGCTCCAGAGTTTAACCCAGATTTGTTTTAGTCACTTTTTCCTGTGAAATGTGTTTTGTTTCCTAGACAATCCCAGCCAGACCTTTGGTCAGTGACCCAGCCATTGTCACCTATTCCTTGGCACCTGCACATCCCAGTTCACTCCCTGCATTTTCCAGTCCTGAAGGTCAAGGTCCAACACAACCATCCTTTCAAACCCAGCCTGGAGCTAAGGCAGCACCAGCCACTGCTGAGGCTTGTTCTGCAAGTGGTGGATCCGTGAAAACACATCCCCAACCTCCAGAGGGATCATATTCCAATAAACTCCCGTCATCTCACCCATCAGGGATTTCTGGAAGTGACAATCAGCCAACCCAGAACCACCAGGATGCCTCAGCTCTGCAGCCAAGGCCTCCTGCACTTCCAAACAACAAAAAGCTTCCAAAAGCACTGGAAAATATTATTGCACGGCTCCAGAGTATATTCCCAAACTACAGCAGGTATTGGTTGGAATGAGTGGAATGTTTTAATGGGTGTAATGTACAACAGGGACTGGTTTGGTTCTGTTTCCAAGGGCCTGGAGTGACAGGACAAGGGGGAATGGTTCAAACTGACAGAGGGCAGGGTTAGATGGGATATTGGGAAGGAATTCTTGGCTGTGAGGGTGGGGAGGCCCTGGCACAGCACAGGTTGCCCCTGGATCCCTGGAAGTGTCCAAGGCCAGGCTGGAGCAACCTGGTCTAGTGGAAGATGTCCCTGCCCATGGCAGGGGGTTGGAATGGGATGATCTTAAAGGTCCCTTCCAACCCAACCACTCTGTGATTCTGATTATTGTTTAGGGTTTTTTACAATTAAGGCAGATCCTGGTTACTGAGAGTTCCTGGAACAGGCACCTCCTGCTCCAGTTTGTGGGAGAAGTTGGTGTTTTTAAGGCTCTTCTGGTGGGAATCAAACATGGAGCCTCCAGTGTCGTGTTACCAGTCATTGATCCTTGTTTTTCCTGTCCCTGCAGTTCAGATTTCACTGGTTTTATAAGAGAGGTACAAAGAAGAAATAGGAACACACTGTCAGGTCTGAGCTTCGATGAGGTTCTGAACCGAGTGACGGAGCTGATCCTGGACCAGCAGAGCCAGGTATGAGGGGGTGGAGCTGCTGCCTCTTCCTGGGAATCTTCTGACAGAGGGAACAGAGCAGCACAGCCCCAAACAACACAAAGTGTCCTTTGCTGTCCAGCTCTAAATACAAACTCACTCCAAATTCCTTTCTTTGTCTGTTCAGGCACCAACTTCAGCAGGGAGAGTCTCTGCTCCACCAGCCCCGACCAGAACACGGAGTCAGGAAGTGGCTGCAGAAGGAAATGCCCCCAGTCCCTCCAGAGCAGGACCTGCACCTAAAAACACCTCAAATAAAAACCCATCTCAGCCAAACCTCCAGCCCTGGGGGAATGTTGGAGCAACACCTAAAGCTAAATGGAAAAAGAAGGACAATGCAGTAAGTTCTCCTTGTTGCCATGTGCTCCGTCCAAGACACGAAACAATCGGGGTATTGCTGGGGAAAAAAAAATAACTGGCTCATTTATTTTGTGTACAAAAGCTTAAATAGACCTGGTTAAAGTTAGTAAACTAATTGACTTAGTGGAATTTTGCTGATTAATTGCTGCTGGCTTTCCAATAACTGAGCATTCCATGTGCAGGCCTCCAGTGAGGATCCCTGCACGATCTGTCACGATGAGCTGAGCAGAGACTCGTGTGAACTGGAGTGTGGGCATCATTTTCACAGAGAAGTAAGTTCTGGGCTTGTTTTCTTGTTTTCTGAACTCTCCATTTACCCCTCAGTGCTTAAACAAATGGGCACAATTTGCTTTTTCCCAGCCTTTGTACCCCAGACTCGCCCTAAGAGCCGGTTTTACTGTGTCAGGAAGCTTTAGGGTTTTTTTAAAGTAAAGTGATAATTCATCAGAGTGAATTTTAAGTGATCCTTCAGAGAATAAATCTGGATTGCTTGCAGCAGTTATGGACTGGGCTATCCCTACATTTGCCACTTCATGGAGTAAAAAAAGTCAGGATTATGTTAGAGTAACTCCATGTTCCTGTCTGTGGCTTTTCCCCTTTGCCTTATTTCTTTACTGCTGGTTTCTTCTTGCAGAATAAATGGATTAGAACTGGAGAACATTTTTCTAACCCCAGCCTTTGCCTCCTCCCTCTCTCCCTGCCCTTGCAGTGCATCAGAACGTGGCTCAAGGAACATTCCAGCACCTGCCCCATCTGCCGTGTCCACGCCCTCCTTCCTGAAGACTTCCCTGAGCTCCCTGCATGGAACAAGTGCACCTAGTCCTGGCTTTTATTTCAACACTTTATAATAATAATAATCATGATAATCATAATAATCAGATGCAAAATGGCTGCAGAGTAACCCCAGAGCTGAGGGACAGCACCAGGCCCCTGGTTTTATTTTTATTTATTTTATTGGCAGTGGTGACAGAGCTCAGGCTGAGTCGGGATTTAACACTTGGCATTAAGGCCCAGACTCCAAGATCCAGCACTTTTCCTGGTTGCTGCCTAAATGTGGGAAGCTGATGTGGTTCAGGGCTGGCAGCACACAAAACTGGCCTTTATTTTTTTTTATTTAATTGAAAGTAGCAAATCTATTTTATCTGAAAGGCCAGAGCATAATTCCTGTGAAGAGGGAGCTTTCCCTCGGGTTTATTCCACACTGCAACCAAATTCCAATATCAAACAAGCAGGATACCCAAATGCAGAATTGGAAGAGCCAAGATATTCCCTTCCTCTGGCATCAACAATTCCAGTTGAACTGCAGGATTCCAGTCAGGCCCTTTTGAGTGCAGTTCATCCCTGCAGCTCCTCTCTCTGCATAAATTCAAATTGTTTAAATACTGACTTTTAGTAATTTATTGAAGCAAGAATTTTAAAGTGTTCACGTGAATGGAGCTGGAATACAGTGGATCCATTCTTTAATGGATTCTTTAATTCAAACCCTCAAAATAGGGTTTGAATTTCCCCCCACTGTTGAAGAGCTGATCTGTTTAAATGAGAATGACAAGATTTTTTTTTAGCTGAAGCAACATCTGTATTTTGTGCAGGAATTGGTCACCAGTGAGGGGCAGAATATAAACAGCTCCAAGAATGGTTTTCCCACTGCCTTCAGAGTCTGAGCTTGCCAGAGCACCTTCAGCACTGTCACATTTGCCTCCAAGAGCCAAAAAATGAGGAGTGGAGACTGAAAACCTCAAACTGAAAATCAAATGTGGCTGTTGTCTGAATCCAGGCAGCATTAACTGGATTATGAGCTCATTAGCTAATTCTAGGGATCACTTGTTCCCCCCAGTGATAAATATCCTCCAGCTGAAGTTTTAAACTACTCTGTGATTAATCAGTGTATGAATTGGCACTTGAATAAGAAATTAAAATTACTGCTGCAGCTCATGCAGGGTTGGGGTTTGTGTCATATTTCTGCTAAGTCTTGAGTTCTGGGTGAGTAAATAATTCCATGGAGCTGAAGCACCTTGGAGCCTGAGGAATTCCAGCACTTGCCTCCTTTTCAGCTTCCAGTATTTTTAGGGGGTTGCAGCCTCCCTAATCCAGGTGCTGGGGCTCCTCTTCCCACATCCCTTAGGACAACAGAAGGTGGAAGAGCTGCTCCGGGGCTACAGAGTGGCTTCCACTTCCCAAAAATCACCCTGTACCATCCCCTGCTCTTAGGGAAAAGTGTGAAGTTTTATTAAATAGCACTTTTTTCCCCCTCAGTAAGAGACTGAAATAAAATTCCAGCTATTGCTCCCTAAAACACCAGGGCCACCCCTGGAATTCCACTGTCCTGCTTGGCAAAGCTGCTGGATAAAGCCAAAGGAAATGACTTTGGGCACTTTTCTTAACTCTGCCTTTTCAAGAGCTCCCCTTTACACTTCCAGTTCCCATAATACTTTATAACTGAGCCTGCCTCTACCCCCACAGGGAAGATTCATGGAAAAATTCACAATTAAAATCAACTCGTGGCTGTTCCATTAAAACAACCCCAAAATCCACAACCTGTTTGTGTTGGGAAGGTTCTTTCTTGCCTATAAAGTTCCTTTAAGCTGCACAGTTACAAACAGGTGAATTTATTCCTCCAACACAGACTCATGTTCCCAATTTGACCAAAATTTCCTCAGTGTTACTTCACTTCTTTCACACTGATCCCACAGCAGCACCTCCCAGGGTTGTAGCACCATTTTTTTTACCCCTTCAAAGACCCTATTTATCATTATATCACAATTCCCATGCCCTGCCAAACAGGATTCAGCAGGTTTGAGGGGTCTTCAAAGGATTTTGGACCAAATATGATGGAATTAAATAAGGAGAGAAACTTCCTACGTACTTACATCAGTTGTAGAAAGCTGCAAAATCATTTCCTTCAGGATTTGCCTGAGGAAAAGTTGGGATAAAATGGTTGTTGAAGGCAGAAGGAGACCTGCCAAGGCTGCCTGGATTGGGAAGTCCAGGTGGGCTCTCTGGGAAAGATGAGCAGAGAACTGAAAGCACAAGAAGGACCCACGGGGAGTGAGGAGGCTCCAGCTGGAGTCAGGCAGGGATAAAGTTTCACTTCTCCTCTGAAGAATTTGGGCCTTTTCCAGGAAGTCCTTTACATCCTGCAGAGCTTCAGTGGGAAGTTCTCAGTGATGAGATGGTCGTCGTGCAGGAGGACCACGATGTTCACCTCAAACTCTGGGAGAAGGGGAAAAGAAAAGGGAGGATTCCATGTGAACCTGGATCCTGCCAGGCAGAACCTGATCCCACACCTTGGACCATTCCTAGAGATTTCCTGCCTTGTTCTAATCTTTGGGATTCCTCTGGATTCAGTTGTCAGTGATAAAAAGCGACTCAAAGTCTTTTGGACAACAGAGTTCACACATCAAGGAGCAAAATGTTTTGGAAAAGACACTTAAAAGTGCTGTTTAGAAACATGGAAGTGGGAGAATCCCAGGAGAGATTCCTGCCTTGTTGCCAGCATTTAACAGCCTCGGGAAATGAAACTGGAATACAACAGATCTGCCAAGTATGGAACAAAAATTCCAGAAGAAAATCTACTCTTTAGATACTATGTGGTGTCATTCAAAGCCAAAATCCAACATCAGATCAATAATCAATCCCAAATAGAGACAAGACAAAGCCAAGCAGAGCTAATAAATGAAGGGAAGCAGAAATCAAAATAAACTGAAAATAACTGGCCTTTTATTAGAGTCTTTGTAACTATATTAAGATACTTCTTATAAATAAAAGTAGCTCCCACACAAACAATTTAAATTGCTATTCGAGAGCTAAAAATGGCAAAAAATAAGTAAGAATATTATTTTGGGGAAAATCACTGCACACAGATTCTGTACCAAGATTCCAAAAGGATGGAGGGAAGAAATCCAAACCAGCCAAGTGATTCTTGCAGTAATTGTTTGAGCAAGTGAGGAAAATCCTCATTTTCTTAAGAAAAATGCTGGATTTTGGCCACAGTCAGCGGGGAGGAGCAGGTGGTGTAGGTCAAGAAAAGCAAAGTCACACCCAGACCAACCTTCCTGCTTCCAGGAAACAAAACAAAGAGGAATTGGAAAGAGGGGTTCTCACTGCTGAGGAAAAGAGGGAATTTTATTCTTGGATTATTATTCAAGTGTTTAATTATGTGCAACTTTTAGCAGGGGGAAAAAAATGACCTGCATTCCACTGTTTCTCCTGTCCCTTTATCATGGAATTCTGTCAGTCAGAAGTAGTTTAATGGTTGCTCAATTTTTTTCTATTGGAAATATTTGGGCTGTATTTTCTCAATCTGTGAAATCCCCTTCAGGAAGCCTCTCCAGGGAAACACCAGGAGGTGTTTCCAGGACCAGGATGTCCCTGGTCCTTCCCGCAGCGCCGGATTTATCCCGTTACCTGCCAGAAGCTGAAGGAAAACTAGAAACTCATCCCTGCTGGAAAAAAAAAAATGCCTCCAGAGCATCAAGTGCCACACACTCACCAACTTTGAAGTTGGTTGTTTCCAGGGTGGGGCAGGTGAAGAGCCTGGGGAACACCATGTAGATGGGGATGGGGAGGCCCCTGCAGACGTCGCCGTCGGCGATCTGGATGTTCTGGATCTCCGTGGCGTCCCTGGCATAACCTTCAGCACAGCCTGGGCAAGGAGCAGAGGCACAGGGAGAGCAGGGAAAGGGGAAGAGGTGAGAGGAAGCAGCAAAGATACACTGGGATTGGGGGAAAAAACTTTTGAGCTGCAAGTTAAGGATCAACGGAGTTATTTAAATGAACTGGAATTAATTAAATTCCATCCGAAGCACAAACCGTGGTTTTGAAGGTCTTTTTAATGCTCTCTGGCTTGTCACAATATTCCATATTGAAGCTGAACAAGCACAGGAGGTAATTCCTGTGGGCTGTTCCATATGTTTTCCAGGGATACTCACCACAGGTCTCCACTCTGACCAGCTGCAGCTCGATGCTCTTCACGGCGGCCTCGGCGCTTTCCACCACCAGCTCCCCCGTCAGGGGCTGGGTGATCACACAGTTGGTGGAATTGAGGTGCCCCCTGATCAGGAATTTGGGGAGGGAGGCTCTCTGGAAAAGATGGAATCACAAGGATATTCTGAGCTGGAAGGGACCCACGAGGATCACCCCAGGCCAACTCTTAAGGAAGAGACACTGTTGGAAGAGCAGACGGAGGAAAAAAACCACCCTACAGAGAATTATCCAAATGTGCAGGAGATGCCCCAAAGTTCCAAGGTTAAGAACTCAGGAGTTCAGAAATTAGCTTCAATAATTTTTTTTCAATCTGTATCCTTATCCATCTGCATTAGGGCATCTCTACAATCCTCTCCCTTGCCATGCATCCTTCCTGCCCATTCCATCAGCCCAAGGGATGGACTTTTCCTGGGATGAACTGACAGCTCTTGGCTATTAAAATTCATCCAGGAGTTGGAACCTCCTGGTGAAGGAGGGAGATTGGCAGGAATAGAATCCCAGAATGGTTTGGGTTGGGAGAGACCTTAAAGATCATCCAGTGCCACCCCCTGCCATGGGCAGGGACACCTTCCACCAGCCCAGGTTGCTCCAAGCCCCATCCAGTCTGGCCTTGGACACTTCCAGGGATCCAAGGGCAGCCACAGCTTCTCTGGGAATTCTATCCCAGCCCCTCACCACCCTCACAGTCAAGAATTTCTTCCCAATATCCCACCTAATCCTGCCCTCCTGCAGGCTTCCCAAAGCCATGTGAGGATGTAAAAAAATGGCACAACCAAGGACCAAAATACACATTTTTAAGGGCTTTTGGCCATCCATGGTATAAAATGTTTTCCCTGGTTCCACTGCCTCCTTTCACTCAGGAAAAGGATACAAATATCCAATGGTTACTGAACAAAATTCCACCTTGAATTGGTCACAATGACGTGAAAGATGAGGCAGAATCACTTTATTGCTTAGAAAAGTGAGAAAGAAGGGGGTAAAAAGAGCTGATTATCTGCAGGGCAGCATTTAATCATTGCCCTGCTCTCACTCAGAATCACACAAACATTCCATTTAAAATAAAAGAACAGAAAATCCTTTTACCTCTTTAACATTTTGCAGGGTTTCAGGAGTGATTGTGAAGTCCACAGGGCTGGGCAGCAGCTTCCCCTTCTGTGACTGCAAGGAAGGAGAGAGTTAAAACTGGGAGCTCTGATCCCCAAAACATCCAGAGAAGATTAAAAAACACAACACTTGGCTGCTCCAAACCAGCTGGAAAAGCAGGAATACACTCCCTATCTAAAGCATACAGTGTGTTAGAGGGGAAAAAAAATTAAATTCCACGTTTTTTAACTTATAAATAATTTCATTTTACACGTCCCTGGAAATGTTTCCTTTCATTATTAAATTTGGGCAGGGCCAATGAGTTGCATAAACTCTGCCTCCCTCTCCTTATCCACCACCAGTGGGCTGGACTGGAATTCTTTGTTAGGATCTGCCCTCACTCCTTGAGAATTCCAAATAGCTGCTGCTGCCCAGCTGCAAGATGGAAGAGATTAGCAAAAGATTGGCTGTGTTGGCCCAAAATGACAAATTCTGGCAGAGGAGAAGCTTAAGGGAAATGGTGCATTGAGCACTGACAGTGAGAATTATATGTTCAGTAAAACCTCATTAATTCACCCTGACTGAGAGATCCATGATTTACTGACTTGTGATCTCAGAAGTGCTGTAGTGGGAACAAGAAATAAAACCAGGAAAACTGCAGGATATGTAATTTTTCACTGTTTTGACAAGTGTGGCTCACTTATAATGTAATAATGGACCAATAAAATGTAGCATAATGTATTTTAGGAAATAATGAAATCTTACCATAAACTTGTTTATAACACCAAACTAAATCTTTTAGAAAGGCATTACAGAGCTAAAATAACATATTTCCACCACTAGTCATGAGTAAAACAAAAGATTCTTATATTCACTGTCCTGTTGAAGTTCAAAGGAATGATACAAACAGGATGTTCCAGCAAGTTTTATATGGAACAAGAGGTGTTTAATTAGGTCTGTACTGTCCTGAGCTGCTCTGGACAGGCACAAATCAACATAAACCAGACCCAAATCTGATACAGGAACTTCAAACAACCAGCAAAACATTTCCTGGGAGACAGTTCAGACCTCATCCTACAAGGATTAGGTATTAGGGACAATTTTTCCCTGCCAGAGTGGTCAGGCCTTGGAATAAATGTCCCAGGGGGGTGGTGGAGTGGCTGATTCTGGAAGTGTTCCAGGATGTGGTCCTTGGGGTCATGGATTAGGGGTGATTCTGGTAGGACTGGATGTTCCTGAAGGTCTCTTCCAGCCTTGATCCTGGGATTTCCAACCTGATGCAGTGCCAGCTTCGATGTTGGAGTCAGGGCTCTAAATCATAACTACTCCTCTGAAGGACAGAAATCAGGAATTTTTCTCTTCCCCACCAAACCCCCCATTTCTAGGACAGGCACTGTGGGGGCCTCAAACCTTTGGCTGAGAACTCCTGAGATAATTTGAAACAGTGTTCAGAAGAATGACATCATATTTATCCAACCCCCCCATTGTTCCTGAACTGAGAGGATGAATAAGAGAATAAACTCAGGGCAGTGTAAAACCATCTGAAAATCCAAATCCTCTTTGTCCTATTTCCTTTAGAATCAAAAGAAAAGGGTTGTTCTCATCAGAACTGTCAGCTCAGCTCTTTGGGGTGGGTTTGTTTTGGGGTTTGCTTCCTTCACTCAGGTATTTTGGACAGTGCTCTCTCTCAGTGTCCTGTGCAGAGCCAAGAGCTGGATTTGATGATCCTGTTGTGTCTTTCCTAACTCAGGATATTCCCTGATTTTACACTTTGATGATCCCACATATCACTACTACAAATTCCACGGGTTTACTTGGTTTTCTAACCTCCTAAACTTCACTTAAAGTGGAGAAAAACACCCCCAAATCTCACTTACCAGGGAGTGGACAATGAATTCACAGGTCTTGGTCAGGTCCTTCGCCAGCAGAGACCGTCTCATGTCACACCTCAGGGTGTACTGGTGGGAATGGGATGACACAGGGAAAAGAAGAGCTTTAATTCAGATTTATTCTCTCTCCAGTTCAGATTTATTCTCCCTCTTTCACCTTTTCATCCTTTTGTTGCCCCTGTGCAGAATGTTGCTGCTGTTACCTCCAGCTCGGGGTGATCATGGAATTGTTTTTAACCCCCTCTCCTCTGGATAAGGGATTATTGACACAATGTATTCACAGCCCCCCTAATTTTAAATTTATTGCAAGGGTTGAGCTTAAGTGGTAACAGTTCTGTGGGTGTTTAATGGGGAACTGTCTTTAACCACACAGCTGAGCTTAAAGTTTGCAGTGAAATCAGGCAATGAGGTTAATTTGCTGCCAAATTCCTCCCCTAAAAATGGGAGCCATAAACCAGCAGCTGAAAATAGTTATCCCAGTAATCCCACACTTCAGCATCTCTAACAAAGCCTCTGAGTGTCCTCACAGGACAGGGAATTTGTTGGGATGGGGGGTTTTGTTGCGGTTTGGTTTGAATTCCTTCTTTCCAGATGAGGAATTGGCAAAAAGAGGTGCCCTCAGAGCAGGGATTTGGCTTCCTCACTTCTCCTTCATGGCCCCAAACTTCCCCATCAGTGGATAATTAAAAGGTCTCTGCATGAGAACAGACTTGAACCCACAACTAATCCCTAAATCAAAAAAGAGAGGCTTAATTAAACTGCTCAGGCCTTGCACAGAGGTTTAGGAAGTGTCTCTTAACCAGCACCTCAGTGTTACATTTTCCTCTTCAGGAGAGCAGGACTCAAAAGTTTGGCTGAAATCTGAATTATTCATTTTTTAAATTGCATTTTATCCCCCAGCTTGTCAAGAGAAGCTACACAGAGGAGAGAGGGAATGACAGGACAAACCAAATATTCCCCATTAAAGAGCACCTTAAACCAACTGCTGCTGATCACAGCAAGTTATTTGGGATATGGGAAGCAACTCAACCAGTTCTGCACCATTTCTGACAGACCCACCACAAACAACACATGTTCCATGGGGAAGAAAGCCAAAACTGAAAAAATAGATGGGAAATCCTTAAAAAAAAGACAAAAAAACAAGGGATTTTTTTTCTTTTAGTTACTTCTGACAGGGGGTGGTGTAGTTAGGTTGGTTTTTTAATTCCAGACTGCAATAAAAGAATTAACTGTCTAACACAATATTTACCTTCAAGACATGGGTGAGGAAAGGCTTTGCCTCAAAAATAAAACCAAAACAACCCCCCAAAAAACCCCCTAAACCAACCAACCCACTTATGGCACTACAATTTTTAACCAAAAAAGGTCCAATCTCAAACTTGTGGTGGTTCCACAAGATTCTGTCAGCAGCACAAATTTGGGCAGGGAATGTTATTCCTCATGGGAGAGCAAACAATCCCTGGTTTGGAAGCTGCCACGAGCTCTCAACACTTTGGTTTGAGTTTTCATGGTGAGATTACACATTTATTTTGAACAAACCCACACTTTTTGTGCAGCTGTTTTGCAGGAAGGGAATGGACACAGTTGTCTCCAAGACAAGGAGGGATCAGCTACAGGATGTCAGAGTTGTGACAAGGTACAAAACACCTTCTTTGGGCCATCATTCCTTAAAAGTTTACAGGATAATGGTGTGGAAGGCTCAGTCTTCAAATTGAGAAAGCACTCTGTGCTATGAAAACTTCCACCACCAAACTTTATCCTCAATTCCCATGGATTAAGAGATGCTTTAGATGAAAGGGCAGATTTTTATGGAGAGAAGCTCACCTGGATATTGACAAACACACCATGATATGTCTCGTACAGGACTTTGTTCCCCTTCATGTGCAGTGGGAATTCAAAGGGAATTTCTGTCTTGCCACTGGGAAGCTTCCCTGGTTTTACCATTTCAATAGTGCTGTTAATAATCTGAATAGGCTGCAAAGAGAAATGATAAGGAGGTTTAGGTTGAAACAGAGAACCAACAACATCCACTAAACTCTAACAGATTCCTGGTTTTCCAGAATCTCAGGTACCTTTCACGACACACAGTGTTGGGATGTTTCTTTACAGTGAAAAGAAATATTAATATTTTCCTCAAGACAACCATTTGTGATCTGTTTTATGGCTGCATCACACTAATGACCAAAGACATCCAGGGAGCTCCACAGCAGCATCTCCAGCACTCTGGGAAGTGGAGTTTTGCTTGGAGGTGACACTTCTTTTCTCTCTGGAATTTTATTGTTGTTTTCCCCAACATGAGAAAGATGTGGAGCTGTTGGAACAAGCCCAGAGGAGGCCACTAAGTTGATCTAAGGGCTGGAGCAACTCTGCTCTGGAGCCAGGGTGGGAGAGCTGGGGGGGTTCACCTGGAGAAGAGAAGGCTCCAGGGAGACCTGAAAGCCCCTTCCAGGGTCTAAAGGGGCTCCAGGAGAGATGGAGAGGGACTGGGGACAAGGGATGGAGGGACAGGACACAGGAAATGGCTTCAAACTGAAAGAGAGTAGATTTAGATTAGAAATTGGGAAGAAATCCTTCCCTGTGAGGGTGGGGAGGCCCTGGCACAGGTTGCCCAGAGAAGCTGTGGCTGCCCCTGGATTCCTGGAAGTGTCCAAGGTCAGGTTGGACGGGGCTTGGAGCAACCTGGGCTAGTGGAAGGTGTCCCTGCCCACGGCAGGGGGTGGGAACTGGGTGATCTTTAAGGTCCCTTCCAACCCAAACCATCCTGTGATTCTGGGATCTCCAGCTAATGCTGAGCTTTCCTTCATTTCCATTTCCTTCATTTCCCTCATTTCTGTGCCATGAAATCTTTTGACCACCTGAGAGCCACTAAGGAGAGATTTCCTCTGGGAAGAAGGACAGAGTTTTTGTGCTGAAAACATCAAGCTGTGCAGGCCTTACCTTGACAGAGTTGTAGAAAGCCTCGAACACCCCCACACTTTTGGCACTGAGCTGCAGATTTACTGACCCCTCCATGGTTAAGGAGATTCCCTGGTGCTGGACTGTGTCCTTACTTGTGATGACCACAACTCCAGAAAGAACTTCCTGGTGGGAGAGAAGACAACATGAAAACATTTGTTTAAATGCACTTTTTCCAGAGCTGTTGGCCAGACAGTGCATGATCTTAAAACTCGAGGAAACTGTTCCCAAAGAATGGTGTAACCTCGTCAGGAGACACAAAGTGATGATAAAGGAATGTAAGGAGAGAGCTCTGCACTTCTGGCTTGTTTTCCTTAAAAATATCATCCTCCTCTTTGCAGAAGGGCTTCAACTTCTTCCCAAAGTTTCAAGATCTTCCTCTCCAGGAAGATGAAAAACACCCTCATGAATAATTGGGTCAGTTGGCAACAGACAAGTTCCATTCCATGTGTTAGAATAAACTTCCAGGAGGAATTGTCACATGGAAAGTGGGATGGACAGCCATGGGAGAGGGAAGGGAAGGCACAATGGTAAAAGGGATGGCCAAGAAGGTGTGACTCAACTCAGGAGTGGGGCAGAATAGACTTAAACAAAATACATAAATCAACAGTTGCTCTGCCACAGAAACATGGAGAAACAGTTTCAAAGTGTATCTGAATCCAAGGCATGAGTTGTGTGACCCCAAGAATGTGCCACTTCAACCCAGGAAGGATGTTTTGTCCACAAAATATTCTTTTGCTGCATCCTCAGAGTGTCAGCTCAGGAGTTCTAACAGTGAGAAACAGGAGAGTGCAGGGGAGCAACACACGATTCACTTCCCATTCCCCAGGGTTTGTCCTTCCCTTCTCCTGCCCCAGAGAATCTGCTTCAATCCCGAGCTCCATGGAAAAATTCACAGCTGGAAAGGGCAGCAAGTGATGGACAACCTGAAAAATTCCTAGGGGACAATCTTCTCACCAGGCAAACAGACACCAAGACAGAGCTTGCTCCGAGCACGGGAGAATTCCCACTGCCCTCTCTCCACCCAACCAGCTCAAACCAGGACCTCCTGTTGGAATTTTGGCAGCCTTTTGTCTTTCCTGGTGGTACAGGATGTCAAAAATAGGTCAGGGGGGTGCTTGAGGAAGAAAGGGGCAGGAGAACATCCGGCAGCAGGACCAAGGCTGGAAAGAGGATGTGCAGCAAGTGGGAAATGCCAGGGCAGGAGGCACGAGCACAAAAGGACAGGGAAGAAAAGCTGACCTAAATTCGGCTCTGCTCTGCTAAGGGGCCTTAATTAGCACAAGCAATTAGGTTATTGCTGTGAAAAACGAGTCCAGCTCAGCTATGAGAAGTGAGGACAATCCTGAACGCAGGAACTGCTTTAATAAAGAAGTTTCCCACCACACAGCAACAGCCTCTTCCAGAACTGCTGCCCACACACTTCCATATGGGAAGGGGGCACGTCCTGGGGGCAGAAAGGAGAAGAATGACTTGAAGTTAAAAAAGAATTTTTCTCTCAACGTTTCTTCAAAAATGGAAAAAACAGCTCAAAATCCTGCCCCTCTGCCCCCTCAGGTGAGACCCCCCTGCAGAGCTGCTCCAGCCCTGGGGAACAGCCCAGCAAGGACATGGAGCTGCTGGAGAGAGTCCAGAGGAGGCCCCAAGAGGATCCCAGGGCTGGAGCAGCTCTGCTGGGAGGAAAGGCTGGGAGAGCTGGGATTGTTCAGCCTGGAGAGGAGAAGCTTTGAGGTGACCTGATTGTGGCCTTGCAGGGCCTGAAGGAGCTCCAGGAAAGATGGAGGGAGACTATTTCCAAGGGCTGGAGGGACAGGACAAGGAGGAATGGCTTCAAACTGACAGAGAGCAGGGTTGGGTGGGATATTGGGAAGGAATTGTTGGCTGTGAGGGTGGTGAGGGGCTGGGATAGAATTCCCAGGGAAGCTGTGGCTGCCCTTGGATCCCTGGAATTGCCCAAGGCCAGGTTGGATGGGACTTGGAGCAACCTGGACTAGTGGAAGGTGTCCCTGCCCATGGCAGGGGGTGGCACTGGATGATCTTTAAGGTCCTTTCCAACCCAAACCATTCCATGATTAAACAAAAGACCTTCACAGGTCACCAGAGTGGGGGAAAGGGAAGAAGGATGAAGAAGACACTGTAATGTTTCCTTAAGGAGTTTCTGTGCCAGTAGATGATGTTTCTCTGTGACAGGGAATAAAGTCAATTCTGTCTGGTCTCCAGAAGTGCTACTTTGCCCTTTTTTTGTGTAAAACCAGGGCCCCCTCTAAGCACAAACCTGTCAATATATTTGTCCTTCTAAAAAGTACAACTCAAAGCACAGAAGATCACCAAGATGTTCAAATACTTTAAGAGTTAACACACAATTTAGGAGGAAACTTTACTCTTCCAACACGTTCGCAAACATGACCATTTCTGAAGTATAAAATACCAAATTTCCCCCCAAAAAACACCCAAACCTGCACACATTCCATGCCTAATTAGAGATCTGCACCTCCTTTCTGCCCCTATAATATTCCCATTCAAAATCCATGTTGTATTCAGGGTGCACAGCTCTTCCATCACCGTGTTTTCACCTCAGACCTCCAAATTCCAGGCCCAGTTAAAGAATAAAAATTACAAACCTTTCCACGTGGAGTTAAAGTGGAAGCAACAAACAAAACTGACAGATTGACTGACCAGAAATATCTTAATTTTAGCTTAAAACAGAAGAAATATCCCTTTCCCACATTCAAAAAAATATCCAGTTAAAAGTGACATAAAGCAAGTCAAAGGGAGAAACTGTAAATCCAGTTTTCCCAGCATGAAAACCGTTCAATAAATGGAATTTTGGGGCATGGAAAGGATTTTTATGATACAAGTGCGTGGCTGGATGGACAGGAAAAAAAAAAGACCTGAACATTTCTGCTGAAAAACTAAATATTTCTAGATAAATAGTGATAAAAATTAAAAATATTCCTTCCTTTCCTTCCCTGTCCTTCCTTCCCCTTCCTTTCGAGCCCCACTGGATTCCCCAGAGCCTGGTCAGGGAAACAGGAAAAGCTCCGGGAAGGGATATAGGGAAAACTCTGGGATGGGGCACAGAGAAAGCTCCGGGCTGGGGCACAGGGAAAACTCTGGGACACAGGGAAAGCTCCAGGTACTGGGAAAGCTCCAGGTACTGGGAAAGCTCCAGGACACAGGGCAAAAAGCTCTGGGATACAGGGGAAAAAACTTCGGGATACAGGGGAAAAAAGCTCCGGGATACAGGAGAAAAAAGCTCCGGGATACAGAGGAAAAAAGCTCCGGGATACAGGGAGAAAAACTCCGGGATACAGGGGAAAAAAACTCCGGGATACAGGGGAAAAAAGCTCCGGGATACAGGAGAAAAAAAAGCTCCGGGATACAGGGGGAAAAAAAGCTCCGGGATACAGGGGGAAAAAAAGCTCCGGGATACAGGGGGAAAAAAAGCTCCGGGATACAGGGGAAAAAACTCTGGGATACAGGAGAAAAAAGCTCCGGGATACAGAGGAAAAAAGCTCCGGGATACAGGGAGAAAAACTCCGGGATACAGGGGAAAAAAACTCCGGGATACAGGGGAAAAAAGCTCCGGGATACAGGAGAAAAAAGCTCCGGGATACAGGGGAAAAAAGCTCCGGGATACAGAGAGAAAAAAGCTCCGGGCCGGGGTACTGGGAAAACTGTGGGTAGGGATATAGGGAGAAAGATCTGGGACGCAGGGAAAGCCCTGGGATACAGGGAAAGCTCCGGGACACAGGGAAAGCTCCGGGACACAGGGAAAGCTGCGGCACCGCGACGGCTCCGACAGGAGAGGGCGGACGACGCCGCTTCCCGAGGAATCCCGCCTTCTCCGATGGTCCCGGGAGATTCCCAGCGGGAAGCCGGGACCCGCAGCCGGGCCGCGATCCCACACACGGAATCCCAGAATGGCTGGGGTTGGAAGGGACTTCTGGAGATCGCCCAGTCCAAGCCCCCGACCCGGGCAGGGCCACCTGGGGCGGGTGACACAGGAACGTGTCCAGGTGGGTCGGGAATGTCTCCGGTGAGGAGACTCCACACCCTCTCTGGACGATCTGCCCAGGGCTCAGTCACTGCCCAGCAAAGAAGTTCTTCCTCCTGTCCAGGTGGAACTTCCTGGGCATCAGTTCCTGCCCGTTCCTCTTGTGCCATTGTTGGGCCCCCCCGAGCAGAGCCTGGTCCATCCTCTGCCCCCTCCCTGCAGACCCCACAGACCTGGGGGAGGTCCCCTCTCAGGGTCTGTTCTGGAGGCTGAACAGCCCCAGCTCCCTCAGCCTTTCCTGCTCCCAGAGATGCTCCATCCCTTCAGCATCTCTGCAGGAGAATCATCTTCCAGCAGCTCCATGTCCCTGCTGTGCTGAGGAGCCCGAGCTGGACCCAGCTCTGCAGATGTGCCTCCCAGGGCTGGGCAGAGGGGCAGGATCCCCTCTCTGACCTACTGTCGACTCTTCTCCCGATGCCCCGCAGGGCGCCGTTGTCGCGATACCCTCACGCCCGTGGCTCGGTCACGCCCTCTCCCCCCGCGCTATACCCGCGATGTGCCCGCGACAGACGCACCCCATCGCGATAGACCTTCCCGGCCCGCTTCACCCTCACGTCCAGCGCCGTCCCCATCGCCCCGGTCACGTGACGACCCCGCGCGCGCACGTGACCGAGGTCCCCCCCTTCTCCCCCCCCAACATCCGGGTCCCCGGCTCGTCACTTCCCAGACGCTGACGCCGCTTCCCGCCCGACCCCGCCCACCGCGCGGTTGTCATGGCAACTCGAGGGTGGGGCCGGGTGACGCGCTGCGTCCTCCTTGTACAACTACAGCTCCCGGCGTGCTTTGCGCGCCGGTGCGGGCGCCCTGCGTTCTTCGCGCGCCGCGGGGGCCGACGGGAGTTGTAGTCCGAGTGCCGCCTGTGGCGGCCGTGGCAGCGCCTGAGCCCACGGTCGGACAATGGAATCCCGGGCAAGGTTTCGCTGCCCTTAAATTTATCCCCCTGACTACACTATACAGTCTCAAGAATTCATATATGCCAGTAGTGAACTTATCCCTGCTCTAATCACACACGTGATTCATCACACTGAATTTCCAGGCACGCCCCCGGCCTCTGCCCTCAGAGTTCCCTGGAACTTGTCCCGATAAATTTAGGAAGGCAATTAAATGCCTTGCAAAATACGCGGGGAGGGAATTCGCATTAAAAGCCCAAAGCACAGAAAGGCCCGGCGTGGAAATACGCGTGGTGCAGTTTGAGCGCTGAGAAACCCTTCAATCCCTCCCAGGTGTGGCCACAGACAGGGAATTCCCGTGATTCCAGCGGAAACAGAAGTTGTCCATCGGCGGAATCCCAAGTCCCGAAGTAAACCTCTAAAGCAGGAGCCTAGCTGTGAATTTTAGTACTTTCCCAAGTCATTATTCTCACCTAATTCTTCACACATCACCCTCTAAACAGCCAGTGCAGCCTCCACGGGGGTGTTACAGCGCAAGCTCCAGTGTCCAGCGTCATTTTAAAGTGGGAATTCTTTAATTCACTCTTAAACCGTGGCTTGGTGAGGGAGTAGGGATGGTGACAGATTCCTGCTTTTTTTTTTTTTGCCTTTTTTTGCCTTTTATTTTTTTTCATTAGCAACCCAAGTAACTGAAATCCTGAACAAATCAGAGTCTGTGCAGCTCGGAGAAAGCTGGTTCTGCTGCAAGGAATGTGCCTAAAGGGCACAGCTGAAGGGGCACGGCAAGTTTAGGTTGCCCAAAAAAGTGGTGGATGCCCCTGGAAGTGTCCAAGGCCAGGTTGGACAGGGCTTGGAGCAACCTGGGATAGTGGAAGGGGGTGGCACTGGATGATCTCTAATGTCTTTTCCAACCCAAACCATGCTGGGGTTGTCTGTGGGATTCTATTTTCCAAGAAGACATTAGATGGTTCAAACAGGCACCCAAGGAACTGTTCCCATTATAGATTTCTTAATCTGATTGCCAGAGATTGTTTTCTTGACCAGAGCTTGAAGACTTGTCTCCTGGCATTTTTATTCCTGTTCTCCACGAAAACAGGGAATGCAAAACCATTTAGAAATTAGGGAATGAATAAACCTTTCACAGACTCCACAGTTCTACATATTTAGTTTTATTATCTAGGATAAATCACTGCAGTTTTTTAACCTTGGTGTTTAGAGGTAGCAAACTGAATGTACATTTTCTTAAGCTTCACAAAGTTGAAATAAATAAAAAATTTAAAATAAATAAAAACAGAGTCCCTGCCAGTGGTGGGAGTACCTGGAAGAAGGTTCTGTCCTATTCCTCCTCATCCCTTCAGTACTGAAACCCATCTGTGCTCCCTTCCTCCTGGAGTGCTTATGGAAAACTCAGCAAAACCCAGTGCACATTCCTGTAATGAGGAGCATCTTTTGTTTTGGGACAAGAAGTGAGATATCAAAGTCACCTCACAATTCAGAGAAAAGAGGGAAAGTGTAAAGAGAAAGGAGCATTTAACTTTGATTACTTATATTAGCCACTTACCTCATGTAGCTAATTACTGTTATTAGTTAGTGTGGGGCAGGTAAAAGAGGGATTTTTATGTTTTGTTTTTTACCTCAACCAAGGAGAGCTCAAAATAAAGCAAAACACAATCCTGGACAGTACAGTTGCTTCTGAGCACGTTGATTTTTTTTTTGCCATCACTTTCACAATCTCCTGTTTTTCTTGGAAAACTTTTTCCAAGGTACTTCAGTTACTCATTTCTAGGAACTGGAGCCTCGTGTCCAGAAAAAGCTCCCGTTGGAACAGGCTGTAGCTGCCCCTCTGCTTAGCAACAGACATCCCACAAACAAACCCTCGGGATCCCAACAAATCCGTGTGCAAATCCAGGCTCTGCACTGACAGTTCAGCACCCTCAGGGTGGTTGGTTTTGCAGAAACAATCTCAGAATGGTTTGGGTTGGAAGGGACCTCAAAGATCATCCAGGTCCAACCCCCAACACCTTCCACTAGCCCAGGTTGCTCCAAGCCCCGTCCAACCTGGCCTTGGACACTTCCAGGGATCCAGGGGCAGCCCCAGCTTCTCTGGGAATTCTATCATAGGGCCTCCCCACCCTCACAGGGAACAATTTTTTCCCAATATCTAAATCTGCCCTCTTTCCACTCCAAACTGTTCCCCCTTGTCCTGTCACTCCAGGCCCTCATGAAAATTCCCTCTCCAGTAACAGGATTTGCTTTTGGTTGATCTAAGTTACGAATTTTCTTTACAGAGTATCCACCTCATACTGAATTATTTGGGAAGACTTCATCAAAATGAGACAGTTCAAGCCTCAGAGCAAAGGCTGGAATGTTTGGCACCGAGCCCTCTCATTGTCAGGAGCCTGCTGTGTCCATCCACTCGAAAAATCCACCCCAAATTTGGACAAATGGTGAGACTGACAATTTTAGGCGCTGTTTGGGAATGGGAATTCCTTCAGGAAATCACAACTAAAGGGGAAATGGGCTTCTCAGTGGAATATTGGTGTCCACAGCCTGTTTTTTTAACATGGTTTTATTTACTCCACCTGCAGAGCTGCTCCAGCCCTGGGGAACAGCACAGCAAGGACATGGAGCTGCTGGAGAGAGTCCAGAGGAGGCCCCAAGAGGATCCCAGGGCTGGAGCAGCTCTGCTGGGAGGAAAGGCTGGGAGAGCTGGGATTGTTCAGCCTGGAGAAGAGAAGCTTTGGGGTGACCTGATTCTGGCCTTCCAGGACCTGAAGGAGCTCCAGGAAAGATGGAGAGAGACAATTTCCAAGGGATGGAGGGACAGGACAAGGGGGAATGGCTTCAAACTGACAGGGAGTAGGGTTAGATGGGATATTTTTGTTTTCAAGATTTGCTGAGCCTGAACCAGAACTGAATAAAACAACTCTAAGAACAAATGAACCTAAACTGAAACCAACTGGAAAAATTATATGAACTTCAGTGGAATGATGCACACATTTGTTTTATGGATGTACCTGATCATCAGAGAATCATGGAACAGTTTGGGTGGGAAGGGACCTTAAAGATCATCCAGTTCCACCCCCTGCCATGGGCAGGGACACCTTCCACCTTCCTACCTGATCTTCTTTGCTACCTTATTTTAACAAATGTATTTAAATTGTTTAGAATAATCAGATTTCTATATTTGCCTCAAGCTATAGCTGAAATATATGGATTAGTTGATATGGAATGACAGCATTCCTCACTTGGGATAAACAAAGGGAAGCTGAAAGAGACTTTTTGTTCTGCTTTTTTTCATAGTTTTGAAATCTTTGCTAAGAGAACAGCAGTGTAGAATCACAGAATCATGGAATGGTTTCAGTTGGAAGGGACTTGACTTAAGGAATTCAACAGGAGAAGTTTTAGAAAGTGATTACCAAAAATGCACCTGTGATTTCTCTGCTTGCCATCAGAACCATGTGGAGCACACGGTGTTGGAAGAGTTTAGAGATGATTAAATCTAATCAAACAGCAATTTCAAATATTATTCCTATGTTGGACAACTTTTAGATCACTTCATGGTTTCTACAAGCACATTTGATGAGCTGAACATTGTTTTTCAGAGCACCTGAGTAGAAAGGCTGTGCTTCACTCCTAAGTTACATTGAGGAGTTAATAGAAGAAATAACTGATACATTGAACTACAGGAAGTAAATTAAAATTCATTATCTCTGGTGGAGAAATCCCACCAAATCCCAGCACTGGAGCACATAAATAGTGGTGCTTCTGAATGCCTCAGAA
This sequence comes from Neopelma chrysocephalum, assembly GCF_003984885.1. Classification (NCBI taxonomy): domain Eukaryota; kingdom Metazoa; phylum Chordata; class Aves; order Passeriformes; family Pipridae; genus Neopelma; species Neopelma chrysocephalum. Next base: position 1,109,136 of record NW_020897828.1, on the reverse strand, counting down.
AGGAGGAAGATCATAATAAAGAAATTAAAATATCTGCACCACACAGAGGGACTGCACCAGACATTAAATCTTATCAATGTTCTCTAAAACATCCCCCACTGCACTGGAATTCCTTTTTCATTAAAAGTTATCCTTTAAAGGATATTAGATTTAAAAGAACTAATGACAAAAGACCACTGAAGGCAACAAAATAAACAGATTTGTTCCCATATCAAGGTGAGAAAAGCTAATTGAGATGAAACTCAGCTGAGGAAAAGTCCAAACAGAAGGTCTAAAAAGTCAGATTTTGTGTCATGTTAAAATTGAGAGAGGTACAATAAAAGTATATTATGCTGTAAAGCATAATATTGATCAAGGAATTTCAAAGGTAATTAAGAATGAACTAATTTTCCAGCAAAAATGCACCATTTTTAAGTTTATAGTTTAAAAGGGCTTGAACTGACTGAAAATTGCACTGAGTTTTACTTGCCTTTCAAAAGAATTAGCAAATAAGGAAAATAGTGTTATGAAACATGTAGGGGATGACAAAAACCAGTGGATAAAACAAAACAAGTGATTTAGACATTTTAAAAAAAATATTGGAAGAGTTTGGTGGGGAAAGAAAATAGTGACTGAATATCCTGAATAAAAAGTACTTAGATATCAGAAAAAAATAAAATAAAAGAAAGAAAGAGTAAGGTGGTGTCTTTTAAGAATGTTAAAATTATAGTAAAATAATCTTGTAAAATCTAATAAATAATATAATAATAATAATGAGAGATTAATGTGTAAAATCGACTCTCTGAGTGCTGATAGGCCTTGTAAAATAATTTGGTGTTTATACTGAAATAACATAATAATATAAATTTGGTAGTTATATTGAAAACATCGACACTCGTATTTAACAAAAAAGGTGGTGCCCAAAATTGATCTGGGAGACAAATATTCCATAGTATTTTTTGTGACAAAAGCTTGAGTCAATCAACTCACCAGTTTGATCTCACTTGGTATTTTATTCCCTTGGTCACTAAAGTTTTGCAGTGACCTCAAATGAGACAGAAACAGAACATTTTTTAAATTTAAGTTTTTAAAATATTGATTTGGGACCAGGGCAAATAACTTGTATCAGTAACTGATACCCACCCCCTCAGCTGTTTACATTTTGCTGGGATATAAATAACTTTTAAAACTCCCAAGTCTAAAATTACACTTTATGGATCAGCTTTTGTCCACTGATGTTTCTTCCTCCTCGTTGTAAGGAGTGTGCAACTGGGTGTGAAGGTTGATAATTAATTAATTAATGGTAATTAATATTCACATCCTGGCTGTTCTGATGGTTGGAGCCACCTGAGAGAGACACACGTATTTTTTTTTAGTTTTCTTCTTGTCACATAAAAGTAAAACTGTGTAACTCAGTCCCCTAAAACATCTTTTTCCATTGGCACATTATAGATATCAGATACAATCCCAAAATGTTGAGGGATGTGGTTTTTAATGCCACACTTTAAACTGGAGGAAGGGACAGGATGGAAATTATTTTTAGCTTCCCTGTGAGGTTGGATGAGGCTCTGAGCAACCTGGTCTGGTGGAAGGGGGTTGGAATTAGATCCAAGTCCAGAAAAGGAGTTGGGTTTTGTAAGTCATTCCTCAAGCTCAGCTCACAGACTCACAGAATCACAGACTCACAGGATGCTTTGGGTTGGAAGGGACCTTAAAGATCACCCAGTTCCAACCCCTCTGCCATGGGCAGGGGCACCTTCCACTAGACCAGGTTATTTTCATGTTTTCCTCTCTTTGAAAGTGAAATATTTACAATATTTCCAAATCAAGCCACTCATGAAATAATGAGCTGGGTCCTGTTTCTGAACTGGGAGGTTATTTTAGATGTAAATATTTCTACCCCAGCCCCGTTCCCTTGTCTGGACTCGCTCCAGCCCCTCAATGTCCTTCTTGTCCTGAGGGGCCCAGAACTGGACACAGCACTGGAGGTGTGAAATCCATGCCAGAATTTGGAATTATGGGGAATTTAAGAGACCTATCACAAATAAAAGTGCAGGGCAGGCAAGGTCAAGACATCCTGGGGATCAGGTGGGCTCCACCCAAGAGCTCTGAGATAACTCAGTTGCCCAAAAGCTGAAGTGTGTAACTCTTTCCTCGATAACCAGCAAACATGTTTAAGCATTCCCGGGATTTCCAGGGGCAATGAGGTTCCCAGACAAAGCATCATTTGAAAAAAAAAGGAAAAGACATTAAAAAGGCCTTTATGCAACAAGAAGCAAGAGAAGAATGGATCAAAAACTGGCTGGATGACAGGAAACAGAAATAAAACAACAATAAAAGGTCGGTTTTCATAGAAGAGGGGGATCACAAGAGGAGTCTGCAGGGACCTGGTGCTGCTTAACATATTCCTAAAGGATCTGGGGGAAGGGGGGGGAGCAGTGAAATGCCACAGACTTCTAAAGATGTTGAGTATTCAGGTAAAGGAAAGGTAGAGGACAAATTGGGATGTTCACTCTGAAGAACTGAAGAAAGACCTTACAAGACTGAGTGACTGTACAATAAAATGGCAGATAAAATCTGATGTAGTAAAGGAGTGAGCATGGGGGGAAATTCCGTGTACAACAATGGGCTCTAAGCTGGTTTTCCACTCACAACTGAGATCTTTGGATTCTGATTAATATTTCTATAAAAATCTCAGCACAATGTTCCCTTTTACTCAGAGAAACAAATCAAAATATTTGGAATTGTTAAGAGAACAAGACAGAGAACAAACCAGAGAACATTGTCACCCACCCACCCCAGTATAAATCCATAGTTCTCTGCATATTGAGTGGTTTGTGCAGTTCTTTGCTCCACATCTCAAAAGGTCCTTCCAGCACCTGAAAGGAGCCTGAGAAAAAGAGGGAGAGGGACTTTTTACAAGGGCCTGGAGGGACAGGACAAGGGGGAATGGCTTCAAACTGACAGAGAGCAGGGTTAGATGGGATATTGGGAAGAAATTGTTCCCTGTGATGGTGCTGAGGGGCTGGGATAGAATTCCCAGAGAAGCTGTGGCTGCCCCTGGATCCCTGGAAGTGTCCAAGGCCAGGTTGGACGGGGCTTGGAGCAACCTGGGCTGATAGAAGGTGTCCCTGCCCATGGCTCATGTCTGGACTCTTAATCCTCGTGGATTCTTTCCATGTCAGGATACTCTGTGATTCTGTGATACTGCAAAGCTGTAAAGGTTTGGGAGATTAACCCAATTAATAGAGGAAAAGTCTGTTAAATGTAATGGTTGTTAAATAAGGGAACATCCCCCACCACCCACCCTGCAGAAACTCCAAAGCACAGCTGACTGGACACTGGGAATGCTCAGGGACAACACACTGACCTTGTTTGTGAGCTCTTCCTTGGGCATCCTCTGCTGGGTGCTGCTGGAAGCCACATCCCAAACTGGATGAGTTGTAAGTTCCCATGAAAACACCGTGGAAAAGGGCAGAGTGAGACACTGTGGGTTTGATCATCACGGTTCAGAGTCGTGAAAGGTTCGGACAGAGCCCGATGACTTCAGGAAGGAAAAATCTTAATCCATAGAGCTGGAAAACAGTGTCAAAGCCAGTTAGGCAGTGAAGTAGGTCACCCGTGTGGGAATATCCAGCTCCTCTGCAGGGTAGTGCTGGGCTCCAGGGGTTCTGTGGGGAGCTCTGGGACAGCTGCTCCCGGCAAAGGCGGATCACGGAGCGGAGGGAGAGGATTAACTCAGAAAGCAAGGAAAAAGTAGGAGCATATGGTGGGAGAAAGGCAACTTCCTTGTAGGTAGAATCATGGAATATCCTGAGTTGAGAGGGACCTCCAAAGATCATCCAGTCCAAGCTCTGGCCCTGCCCAGGACACCCCAACACTCCCCCCTGTCCCTCAGAGCGTTGTCCAAACCCTCCTGGAGCTCTGGCAGCCTTGGGGCCGTGCCCACTGCCCTGGGGAGCCTGGTCAGTGCCCAACCACCCTCTGGGGGAAGAACCTTGTCCTGAGATCCACCTTGAGCCTGCCCTGTCCCAGCTCCAGCCCTTCCCTGGCTCCTGTCCCTCAGGCTGAGATTGGGGCCTGAGGGAACAGAGACTCCTCTCCAGATTTCCTGCCCTCATCTCCCTCTTGTCCAGCACCTCCCAGGAATGGGACAGCACATGGGGAAACTTTTAAAACCCTGGATTTATTCTTGCCTCATTTCCCTGGCACAACCACAATCTCCTGTGTGTCCAACACTGCCCAGCCCAAACCCGGCAGGGCCCCCGTGGTGACTGAGGCTGGAACTGCCCAATTCCTCACCCAGGGGGACACATTTTTAGGACTTTTGCTTAATTGGAAATTGTCTAGAAATATGTCCTTTTTTAAGAAAGAAAAAAAGAAGAAATTATACCATTTGTTTGTTCCCTGGGTCCTGTCCCTGCTCACACAGGAGCTGCCCCTGGGGAGGAGCTGCCCTGGGAGGTTTTGGGTAAAAATTAACAACACAAGTTGGGATATTTACTACAATTTTTTACACATTGATTTCACTGCCTCAAAAAGCAACAGCAAAAAGTTCTTTCTTGTGACAATCTAAGCTAGAAATATTTTTGCTGCTGTTTTTTCAGCCTGTTAAACTTGCATTTGTTTTGCAGTTGCTTATCAATTCCCCCAAATAAAATATTACTCTTTCAGAATAAGACCAAATTCTCAATATTCCTTTCCCTGAAAGCAAAACAAAACCAAAATAAAAACCAGACAGGGAAGGGTGGGTTTAAAGAAGAAAAATCATCCTGAGGCAACACCCAGGATAGAAAACTTCTTCCAAGCAGTTTAAAGCTTGGTAAACCTGCAAACAATGGAAAAAACAAACAAGGATGAGCTGGATGTTTGCCTCAGCCTGGATGTTCTGGACACACACACATAAAAAACCTCCAAACTAACCCAAACCCCCAAAAATAAGGCCAGAAAGTGTTCTGTTCTTGATGTTTCACATTGCAAAAACCCTCTGTCCATTCCAGATATAAAGTACCTGTGGAAATTTGAGCACTGTTTTTTTATTAGTCTCTCCCATGTGTATAATTGGCACTGTGTAATTAGTATTTAATTAATATAGTTCTTCAGCAAATGCATTAATTCAGACTTCCATATGTCAAATATGGGATTTACATTTCATATCCATACACCTACAATGGCCTAGGTGTATCTAACAGAATTATCTGTATCTAACAGAATAAGTAGAATAAATAAACAGAGTAGTTAATTACATTAATTTTTAAAATAGATTTTAAAGATGCATCTTGGCTACTTGGAATTTTCTATATGCCTTTCATTTAGCTTTGTTCTAATTTGTAACTGGAAGTCTTCAAAATTACATCCTGCCTGAAATTTGGGTTCAGTTGCACTCACCTGAGGTAACAACTTTAAAAAACCTCCTCTGTCAACACATCAAAATTCAGTGGAGGTTTGTTGTAAAAAGACTTGCAATGAGAAATAGGTTGGAAAAGGGGGGGAAAAAAAGGGGTTGAGGTAATTTTTCAGCTTTTGTTTTTCATAACTGAGTTTTATCTACCAAGAGAGAAACGTTCTGTGCTGGGGGCAGGGCTGGGATGTGCTCTCTCCTTATGAGCTCCATGTTTGCAGTCAGGAGCACGAGGCTGAGCATTCAGAAACCTGATGGCCCCTACACCCCAAAATCTCAGCTTCCTAGAATTCTGTTAGTTTTATTCTCCAGAAAGGAAGGAATTTATGGGCAATGCCCTTACCAGAGAGCAGAGGAGTGGTTTGGTGCGACCCCCGGCACAGAGAGTTTCTTGTGCAGCTGCTGCTGAATGAAATCTTTCCAATCTCCACAGATTTGCCACCTTCACCCAGGCCATTGTACAATTTAAAGCCTGATGGATTTCTTGGGAATGAAAGATTCCCTGGGAAACAATTTAAAATACTATTTATGAAATACCACTTATGCAAACAACACCCCTCAATCTTCGATTGTGCTACCAATGCCTGCCAATTGTCCCCAACTTCAGCCATTTTTTTCCATACCTCTCATATCATGGAATCATAGAACAGACCTTAAAGATCATCCAGTTCCATCCCCTGCAGGGACATCTTCCACTAGCCCAGGTTGATCCAAGACCCGTCCAACCTGGCCTTGGACACTTCCAGGGATCCAGGGGCAGCCACAGCTTCTCTGGGCAACCTGGGCCAGGGCCTCACCACCCTCAAAGCCAAGAATTCTTTCCCAAAATCCCATCTAACCCTGCCCTCTGGCAGCTTGAAGCCATCCCCCCTTGTCCTGTCACTCCAGGCCCTTGGAAATAGTCTCTCTCCATCTTTCTTGGAGCTCCTTCGGGTCCTGGAAGGCCACAATCAGGTCACCCCAAAGCTTCCCTTCTCCAGGCTGAACAATCCCAGCTCTCCCATCCTTTCCTCCCAGCAGAGCTGCTCCAGCCCTGGGATCCTCTTGGGGCCTCCTCTGGACTCTCTCCAGCAGCTCCATGTCCTTGCTGTGCTGGGGACCCCAGAGCTGGAGGCAGTGTAACTGTGCCCACTTTCCACACTCAGTCCTGGGGCAGGTAGAGGTGAGTCTGTTCTGTTTTACACACACACAACTTGTGCTGCCTTGGATTTACTCACTGGACAGGACTAGAAGTGATGTCAGGAATGCAGCACATGGCACTGCTCCCTCCTGCCCGGGGAAAACCACTGACAACAAGAAGTTCATCCCAGAACTGGAGCCCCTCTGCTCTGGAGCCAGGCTGGGAGAGATGGGGATGTTCAGCCTGGAGAAAAGAAGACTCCAGGGAGACCTGAGAGCCCCTTCCAGGGCCTAAAGGGGCTCCAAGAGAGCTGGAGAGGGACTTGGGACAAAGGATGGAGTGACAGGACAAGAGGGAATGGCTTTGAACTAGCAGAGAGTAGGGTCAGATGGGATATTGGGAAGAAATTCTTCCCTGTGAGGGTGGGGAAGCCCTGGCACAGGTTTCCCAGAGAAGCTGTGGCTGCCCCGGATCCCTGGAAGTGTCCAAAGCCAGGTTGGACGGGGCTTGGAGAAACTTGGTCTAGTGGAAGGTGTCCCTGCCCATGGCAGGGGATTGGAATGAGATGATCTTTATGGTTCCTTCCAACCCAAATCATCCTGTGATTCTGTGATTCTACCCCAGATTCTTTCCTGGTGGGGCTGGACCCTTTGCAAGTTTTCTGGTTTCCTGAGACCTGAAAGCCATGACTTCTCCAAGCTTGTTTTTCCACTCATCCTGGCAGTCCAGCAGGCAGGTGGGATAATGTTGGAGTCCCAGCACAAGGGTGGAAGTCACTGACAGTAGGGAAGACAGCCCTGTAGCCTCTTTAAAAAAACAGGGATGGAGAACTGTGAGGTCCAACAGAGCCAAGCAGATGAATTCATTGGAAACCATCATGTGATCCTCTGCACCTACCCATCCCATTACACCTCCATAGGGAACTGGCACCTGACTTGACCACAGAAATCACCTGACTTGACCCCAGAGCCTTCTCTTCTCCAGGCTGAACACCCCCAGCTTTCCCAGCCTGGCTCCAGAGCAGAGCTGCTCCAGCCCTGGGATCAACTTCTTGTTGTTCTTCCCATACCAGTTTCAGGTCTGTGTCCACATGTGCTTCCCCTACAGGTGCCTGTGGTGCCCTCTCTAGAGTTATGAAGAGCCTGGGGAACCTGCTCTGGGAATACTTCAGGGATATCCTCCCTGCCTGGCAGCCGAGGTGCTATTTTAGCTGCTCCAATCTGGACCCTGCAGGCCAGGCTGGTCCCGCTGGAATGCAGCTGGGATCTCGGGATAAGGTCAGCCCCGACCTTCCCTGCCTTGCCAGTTCCCTGGAATAGCTCAGGGAGGGGAAATGCAGTGCCCTACAAAGCAGCAGTGCTGGCCCACAGAGCAATTAGCCTACATTGGTGGTGCCACAGAACACGCTCCAGGGCCAGGCAGTGGGGACAGGCAGGGAAGTGTATCTGGAATACATGGAACAGGAAGGGAATGCACACACAGCTCATTTGTTTTATGTGCATACTGGACAGAAACAAAGCCTTTTTATTCTGGATCCTCAGAGCAGCTCCTTCTTAACTCCTTGTAATTCCCAGCCCCCTTTGACAGACCCACCTTGGGCAGAGATCTCGAATAAAAGAGGTTCAGAGAAGTTTGGGAAAACCGGTGGCTGTGCTGAGGATTGATCCTGGGTCATCACTCAACCATTGCTTCCTTTGGGAAAAGCTGAACTGTTACAGAAGTTCTACCTAAATATGAGGAAGAATTTCTTTGCTGAACAAGCACTGAACAGATTGTGCAGAGAGGGTGTGGAGCTTCCTCCCTGGAGATATCCCAGAGCTGCCTGGACACAACCCTATGCCGTGTGCTCTGGAATGGCCCTGATGGAGCAGGGAGGTGGGACCTGGTGACCCACAGTGGTCCCTTCCAACCTGACCCATTCTGGGATTCTGGGATTCTGTTAATGCTCCTATTTGGTTGGACACCAGGCCAAGCTGCCCACATGTAATCCGAGCTAAGTCCCAGTTCACAGGGAAGAATTCCATCCTAATATCCCATCTAACCCTACTCTCTGTCAGTGTGAACCCCATTCCCCCTCGTCCTGTCCCCTCCAGACCCTTGTGAAAAGTCCATTTCCATCTTTCTGGTATATTGGACTGTGAGGGGACAGAGGATCTGGAAGAAAAAAGGGGACAGACAACCAAGTATTCCTACTTCTAAAGCTGGAAGAACCATTTCTTAGCGTGGTGAAGCACCCTAAGTGACAATTTTAGAGCAATTTAATCTGAAACTCATCACAATTTCTTTTCCTTACCTAGCAGGAGGTTGGCCATGTAGGCACCCAGCAGAACACACTTCGGAGAACTTTCTTGAATGGATTTGTGAAGTCAGGATATTGCAAATTATCATGTGTTGGAACTTCCTAAACAACATCCCTCTGGAAGCAGCACAAGGAGCTGTCTCCAGACAGCAGGAACAAAGTTTTCCCTTTAGCCAGCAAGGACACACGTCCTGCTGCCCAACAGAGAGGCTTCAAAAGAAGGGGCTAACAAAGGACCTGATTTTAATGGGATGGAAGACAGCCTTTGACTCTTCTAGGAATTCCTACAGAGAAGCAAAATCCATGCATTGAACAGTGTAGGTGGATCCAACTCTGTTACAATCAGCAGAACCAAGTGAAATTTTTTAGAGACACTGATGGTACTGGTCCTTCTGGATGTGAGGGAAACTTGATGATTAAATCAACATAACGTCTTTTTCATCTTTTCAAACCCAGGGAAACCAGATTCCTCTGGAAGCTGGAAACTGAGGATGCAAAGAAGTTCCCAGATGGGAAACACTTGACACTGTAACACTTGATCTGCAAAAGTTTTAAAGAACCACAGTTCTTCAGGATGTCTGATTTTAACAGAAAACTGTTCTGTGCTCCTGCAAATGGATTTGTCATGGAAAGTGGTCTCAGGAGGATTTCTGGGATACAACTTCCAAGTTTATGTTTCCCATAGGATAAGGAACAGCCTCTTTCCCAGAGGTGTCTTCCCCAGAAAACTCCATGGGTTTGGGAAAAGACTTCTCAGAGAATCCCAGGATCATTACGTTGGAAGAGACCTCCAAGGTCATCAAGCCCAACCTTTGACCCATCATCACCTTGTCACCCAGCCCAGAGCACTGTTGAACTTCCTTGGACACCTCCAGGGATGGGAACTCCACCACCTCCCTGGGCAGCCCCTTCCAATGCCTGACCACCCTTTCCATGAAAAAATTCCTCCTGATGTCCAGAAATTCCCTACTGATGTTTTAAACTGGATGAGGAACTTTTCATACTTAGGGTGTGATCTTTAACTGGAGTGAGGAATCCACGACTACCATTCCAGAGAGTATCAGAGGAAACTCAGGGATACACATATTTTTCTTTTTTTTGGAGCAAGCAACAGCAGCAATTCCAGGACCTTCTGGTCCAGGGGTGTGCCAGCCTACACAGCAGGCAGCACTGGCTGTCAATCCAAACCTTCTACTATGGAAGCTGGCTCTGAGGATGACTCAAAAGCCAATCTATCTCCATTGGAAAGGGTTACCTTGGCAACCCCTTTGGCCTAAAAAGAGATGGACCACATCAGTTACTCAGCAGCACCTTTTTGACAGGAGAAACACAAGCTGCTCCCTCCAGATGATGGTGGGATTTGGAATGAAGGCTGGCTGAGAGCTGCTGTGGCGTGTTCGTGATGTAACCCACGGAGAAGAACTTCTCTGGGGACTTAACTTCAGATTGTGGCCCAGTGCCAAAGGAACTGAGCTCTGTGGTGGCTTTGCCTGAGAAACACAACAGCACAGTTGGCATCATCACCTCCTTTCTGTATGATGAGGAAATCCTTCCTGAAGATCCTCTAAGCTGGGTCCACTCTTGCCGGATACTGAGGATTGTTTGAATTGCTGTGGGTACAACACGTCCTCTGGACTGAAATATCTGATCAAAGGACAAATAGTAAGCCCTGGAAAAGTCAGTGTCCATGGCTGTGTGAAGGAAAGCTGGAGTTCAGGCAGAAACACACACATTCCAAAGAAAAACTGCCTGGCTACGAGGGCTTTTAGAGCTTGGATCGTGGAATGAAGCATTCCAGAACATACAGTGAAGAGGAAAATGGACTCCTCTAGTCAATGTGGGAAGGCTGAGAAGGGAAAAACTGGGATATATGATCCATAACCACATTCCACTGTCATAGAATCATGGAATGGTGCAGGTTGGAAGGGACCTTAAAGTTCATCTTGTTCCACCCCCCTGCCCTGAGCAGGGACACCTTCCACCAGCCCAGGTTGCTCCAAGCCCCGTCCAACCTGGTCTTGGACACTTCCAGGGATCCAGGGGCAGCCACAGCTTCTCTGGGCAACCTGGGCCAGGGCCTCCCCACCCTCACAGGGAACAACTTTTTCCATATACCTAAATTTCCCATCTTTCAGTCTGAACCCATTCCCCCTTGTCCTGTCACTGCAGTTCCTGAAGAACAGTCCCTCTCTGGCTTCCTTGGAGCCTCTTCAGATCCTGGAAGTCGCTGTGAGGTCTTCACACAATCTCTTCTCTTCTGAGAAGGCTGAACAGCCCAACCCTGTCAGCCTGGTGGTAAATGTGTGGCTGAACCACCAAAACAACTACCTGTAGTTTGAAGCAGGAAGAGAAGGATCCAGGCTGGTAAGATCCTAAGCGGCTTCCATGGTCTTGGGAAGTTCTCAGCCTTTTAATTAGGAAAATACCTTCACCCCCAAAATGGTAGAGATGGTTTGACTGATAAACTGTGTGCTCAGAAGGCCACAAAAGTTATTATTGGTGTCACTGTACTGCTTTAATTAGACTGTTTTGTTGTTTCTTTTCCACCTGTTCCATTTCTCCAGAGTGCTGTGTATTATTTTCTTTCTTAGCTCTCATTTCTCCATACTATACTCTTTCCTCCTCATTTTTAATATCCTTTTTTCTTATTTTTTTCTCAATTTTTCTAATTATTATTGCTCTTTTTGGCCCAGAATACTCTGTTTTCTGAGAGGTGGTCTCTAAGTAAGAGAAACCCAAGTATTCCTTATGAGTCCGTCTCCTAATTCATAAAGAATATACACAAACTCCTGTTTTCCAGTACTGTAAATCTAATCCAGGTGGTTTGTGATGAAGAGTTAAATAAAATTACTCTCAGTCTTTTCTGTCTTGACAGTCACTCCCTTCCTAAAGAAAATTAAAAAAAAGGTAAGATTTGATAACTCATTATGGTGAATAAAGCAGAAGAAACCAGCAGGAACTTGGATCCCCTTGGTCCAGATCACAAACTCTGTCAGTCTCCATCCTCAATCCCTGTTCTCTCAGCTGCTTCTCTCCAAGGTGGATCCCTCAGAAGTTCATCTCTCTTCCTCCACGTTTATTTTTGGCTGTTGTGTGGAGTTCCCAGCCAAGCCAGGGACAGTGTCCCATCACCTCCTGCCCCTCACTCCCACCCCACCCCTGTGCTATGCCAACTTCTGGGTTTCTCCAGTACAGCCATTTATGGGATGTGTTACACAACGGATCAGGAAGTCGACCTGGTTTTAAAATCAAACCAAAACTGGATGGAGCAGGATTCTGGCCGAGTCCCAGCTTGGAAGTCCTTCACTTCCCAAATGCTGGGCAACCCAACCCAACCTTTACCTATATTTCCAGCACAGAGGAGGATTCCCAGCTCCCAGTGCTCTGTCCTGTTCCCAGTGGGCTGGGTTTCCAGGTGAGGCAGGAGAGTCCCAGTCTAATCCTAATCCTAGCCCTAAACCTGCTTGCAGCAGAGAACACAAGTCCACCCCGACACCAGCTCTTATTGCAGATCCTGTGGCTGGAGCAGGTTCCTGGTGGAACTGCAGTTCCCAGGACCTCATTCCTCAATTTTAATCGATCCCTTCAGCTGTTGAGGACCAAACCAGAAAATGTTGTAGACCATCTGTAATGTGTAACCAGAATCCCAGAATCCCTGAGACTGGAAAAGCCCTCCCAGCCCATGGATCCCCCCTTTGCCCCATCCCCACCTTGTCCCCCAGCCCAGAGCACTGAGTGCCACATCCAGGCCTTCCTGGGACACCTCCAGGGATGGGGACTCCAAACCTCCCTGGGCAGCCCCTGCCAAGGCCTGACCACCCTTTCCAGGAGGAAATTCCTCCTGATGTCCAACCTGAACCTTCCCTGACTTTTTAATGAAAAGGACACTCGGGAGAACACTGTTGTACAAGAGAAGAACCATGCAGGTTATTCATTATTGAAATAGTATTAACAAGCCAACAATATCCAGTTGGTTGTGCTGGAAAAGAAAATTAAAAAAAAAAAAAGCCATCATCTTTTAAATGATATTTTATCTCTGCCCAAGTTGCCAGAGCTTGGGTATAGCCAGCAAAATAAAAGTAGAGGATGACTGAGCAAATGCATAGACTCCTGAAAACTGTAATATTTTCAAGTGTTAGCAAAAAAAAAAAAGTCCCTCAAAAAAACCCCCAAACTCAAACCCCAAGAAGTTACAGTATTACAGTAAAGAGTGTAACAACTCTCTGTGAGCTCTATAGTTACCTACATTGACCAACAGAGCAATTACTGTGTCACTGCATGGCGCCATTCACCCAGACTGGCAAAGAGATTTTAAAGGGGTTTACAAAATCCTCACGGGGATGGACCCCCCTGTCCCTGAGGGAGGAACTGCCCTTCCTGACTGAGGAGCTGGGCAGAGGTTATGCAGGACAGCTGGTGCTTTTTGGATTGTTCTGGAATTTCCTCTACAATATTCAGTGTGTGCAGGTGCCCTGGGCCAAAATCCAACACTTGGGAGCCCCTGGGTAGCAGCAGGTGGTGCCAAGGGCCTTTGCTATCATGGAATCATCAAGGTTGGGAGAGACCTTCAGGATCATCCAGTCCCACCCCAGCACCACCACAATCACCCCTAATCCATGGCCCCAAGGGACACATCCAGACACCTCTGGAACACTCCCAGACACAGGGACTCCACCACCTCCCTGGGACACTTATTCCAAGGTCTGACCACTCCTGCAGGGAATTTTTTTTCTCTAATCTCTGATCTGAACCTGTCCTGGTCCAGTTTAAGGCCATTTCCTCTCATCCTTCCATTGGGATGTGGCAGAAGGGCCCGACCCTCCCTCCCTGTCTGTCAGGGAGTTGCAGAGAGCAATGAGGTCCCTCCTGAGCCTCCTCTTCTCCAGATAAACCCCCCCAGCTCCCTCAGGTGTTGGGCAAGAACCACATTCTGGTCATTCTTGAAGGCAAAGGGAGAAGTGTCAAAAGCAGCCCTAATTGACCTCAAATCTTTCTGGGGCTGAGGGGAATGAGAAGTGACCACTTCCATCACGGTGCTCCCAGAGTCCTCCCAAGGCTGTAAGGTGCAATTTCATGGGTGATTTCATCTCACCTGACACTGGGCTGTGACCCATGGGGGGGTCCCACGATTCCTCCGCCATGTTCCTTCTGTTCCCTCGGCATCCGTATCCCCAGAGAGGGACTTCTCACACAGACTTGGAGCGACAGGACAAAGGGCAATGGCCTTAAACTGAAAGAGAGCAGGGTTAGATGGGATATTGGGAAGAAATTCTTCCCTGTGAGGGTGGGGAGGCCCTGGCACAGGTCACCCAGAGAAGCTGTGGCTGCCCCTGGATCCCTGGAAGTGTCCAGGTTGGACGGGGCTTGAAGCAACCTGGGCTAGTGGAAGGTGTCCCTGCCCATGGCAGGGGGTTGGAACTGGATGATCTTTAAGGTCCTTTCCAACCCAAACCATTCCATGATTCCATGATCGCAGTGTTTAAGTAAAAGTCTCAATGCTCCAATTATTTGGGGCACTTTGGCTGCGGCTCCACCCGTCCCCCTGATCCTTGGCTGCTTATTTCCACCTTTTAAGTTGAGATTAAAAAAATATTAAAACAGGGAGAAAGAGCAAATGGAACAAGTAACATGTCCTAATTTCTCCAAGGAGGCTGGCTGTGAACTGAAATGACTAGATTAAAGTATCACACGTTAGAATTAAAGTATTAGATAAAGGCCATACTCTACTTTTTGATCTTTGTGGGCATTCCAGAAAAAAAATAAAAAATAAAAAATAAAAAATTTTAAAAAACCCTGTCACAGATTTAGGTTGGTGGCACCGACCTGGCAATTCCAAGGGGAAAGGAGCCTTCCCTCAGGAGCTCGAGGCTCCCACACCAGGATAATTTTTTAGTGCATTTTTTTGGGAATACATTTATTTTCAGAAGGGGATGAGAAAGATCCCTGGACACAATTCCTAGGGGAAAGGAGCCTTCCCTCGTCAGCTCCAGGCTCCCAAACCCAACATGTTTCTGGGGAAACACATTTATTTTCTGAGAGGTATGAGAAAGACCCCTGGATGGAATTCCAAGGGGAGAGGAGCCTTCCCTCAAGAGAAGGATCCTGTCCTTAGCAGCCCAAGGCTCCCACCTCGGGAAACTTCTAGTGCATTTTCTAATTTTTTTTTTTTTTTAATGGGGAATATATTGATTTTCTGAGAGGGAGGATTAAGACCCCTGGATGCAATTCCGAGGGGAAAGGAGCCTGTCCTCGGCAGCCTGAGGCTCCCACATTGGGCTTATTTTAGCGCAGTTTTAAACTCCTTTTCTGAGGGGGATGAGAAAGACCCCTGGACGAAAATTCTGAGGGGAAAGGAGCTTTCCCTCAGAATCTCGCGGCTCTCAAACCCAACATGTCTTTAGGGAAATACATTTATTTTCTGAGGGGGATGAGAAAGACCCCTGGACGCAATTCCGAGGGGAAAGGAGCCTTCCCTCAGGAGGGAAAGGAGCCTGTCCTTAGAAGCCCGAGGCTCCCACACCGGGAAACTTACAGTGCATTTTTTAAATTGGTTTTTTTTTGGGGGGGGAATACGTTGATTTTCTGAGGGGGAGGAGAAAGACCCCTGGATGCAATTCTAAGGGGAGAGGAGTCTTCCCTCAGGAGGGGGAAGCCTGTCCTCAGCAGCCCGAGGCTCCCGCACCGGGCTAATTTTAGCGCATTTTTAAACTCCTTTTCTAAGGGGGAGGAGAAAAAAACCCCTGGACGCAATTCCGAGCGGAAAGGCGCCTTCCCTCCGGAACTCGAGGCTCCCACAGCGGGCTCCTCTTACTGCGTTTTCAAACTGGTTTTTGGGGAATACGCCTGTTTTCGGAGGGGCCGAGCCCGGCCGGTCCCTCCCCTCACGCCGGGCGGGCGGGAAGCCCCGGCGGGCTCGGCCTCGCCTCAAGCGGCCGCCGCGGCTCCGGCGCCCCCTGCGGGCGGGGGCCGGCGGCGCCTCACCCGGCGGGGTCCCCTCACCGGGAATGGCGGCCGCTCCCCTTCCCCGCCCCGCCGGGGCCATCCCGGCCCGCAGCGCCGCCGACACCGTCACACGCCGGAGGGCGGGCGCGGATGGATCGGGAATAGGGATGGAATAAGGGGGAAAGGAGGGGGGGGGGAATGGGGAAGGAGCCGTTGCCATGGCGAGCAGCGCCCGCCCTTCCCTCCCCACGTCAGCGCCGTCTCCCGCCCGGCCGCGGGTGATTGACAGTTGCCATGGCAACAGGTTCGCCCCGCCGCCATTTTGTCAGTTGGGGTTTTTTTTTAAATTTAAAAAAAAAAAAGTAATAATTAAAAAAAAAAAAGAAAAAACCACCGAAGCGCTGTCTTTTCCCGCCAGAATCGCGGGGTTTCTTGTTTTATTATTTTTTAATTTCTCTTTTTTTTTTGCGCTTTCTCCTTGTTTCGACCTCCAACCGCGAAAGGAAAAGGAAAAAGAAAGGGACGCAAAAAAAAAAAAAAGTGCGCTCTGAGGGTCCCGCCGGGGATGCGCGGACGGGACTGAGGCGGCGGCGGTGCGGGAAGCGGAGCCGGTTCGTGAGGAAGGAGGGAGGGCGAGAGGGAGGGAAGGGGAAGGAGGAGCGGGCGGGGAGGGAGGGAGGGGGAGGAGGTAGCGGCTGGCAGGCGGGGGAGGGAGGGAGGGAGCGAGGAGTTCCCGGGGGCTCGGTACGGCGCTGCGCTTCCCCCCATCCCCTCCTCCTCCTCCTCTCCTCCTCCTCCTCCTCTCCTCCTCCTCCCGCTCCTCCCGCTCCCCCCGCCGCTGTCCCCGCGCTCCCGGCCGGGGCTCAGGCCGCCGATCGCAGCCGAGCCGAGGCGAGGCCGAGCCGCCGCCGGGCGCTGCGCAGGTTTGGACCGCGCGCCATTTTGTGAGGGCAGCGAACACCCAGAGCCCGGCCGGGGACCCGCCGGGCCGCCCGCGCCCCCCTTCCCTCCGCGGCCACCGCCGCGGCCCGAGGGAGGAGGAGGAGGCGCCGCCGCCGCCGAGGCCCCCGGGGGGGGGGAAGAGCGGGAGGACGCGCCCGGGCCGCTCGCCCCGCCAAGGGAGGAGGCCTCGCCCCGGGAGAAGCCGCCGCTCGGGTGAGTGAGACGCCGCACCGCGGGACGAGCCGGGGCCGCCTCGCCCGGGCCCGCGGCGGAGGGGCCGCAGCGCTCCGCTGCCATCTTAGAGCGGGAGCCATCCCCGCCCGCCCCTGCGCTCCCCGCGGCCTTTCCCCGCTCCCGGCGCGGCTCTGCCTTCCCGGGCCTTGGGAGCGGCGGTGGAGGAAGGGGAGCTCGCCCGGAGCCGCTCGGTGTTATGCGCAACGCCCTGCGGTGGGCGGGTGCGAGGGCTCGGGCCGGGCCGGCCGCGGGGAGGGCGGCGGGACTTGGAGCATCACCTGTTGTAGGGCAGGGTTGGGATGGCCCGGCACCTGCGAGGGGGGCAGGTGGGCAGCGTGGAGGGGGAGATGGGCGAGGAGTTACCTGAGCGAGGTGCCTGTCATCCCGCCGGTGGGGGGTGGGGAGGAGGAGGAGGAGGGAGCAGCGTTGGGAATAGCACAGGGACACACAGGGACACGCAGGGACACACCGGCACAGGGACACACCGGCGCTTCCCGGGGAAGGGTGGCGGAGTCCCCATCCCTGGGGGTGTCCAAGGAGCCGACTGGACGCGGCGCTCGGTGCTCCGGGCCGGGTGACACGGTGGGGATGGGGCACAGGGTGGACTGGATGATCTTGGAGGGCTTTTCCAGGCTCGGTGATTCTGGGATTCCATGTTTTAATAGCTGGTCGCAGCCCTGGTGGGGCTGAGCTTTGTGTGGCTGGAGGGATTGGAGCCCTCCTCGGGTAGGCTGGGTGCTCCTCTGGAGCGGCCACAGTTCCCTCCCGCCGCCAAGGAATCACAAAACGCAATTAAAAAGTCCTGTATTTCGAAATTTCGAAATTGGTGCGTTTTTGAATCTCGGTCAGCTTTGAAGTTTTGGGTTCAGCCCGGCCAAGGACCACATAAGGGTTCTTTGATCATGTATCTACATTGCTGCTCTTACTTAGTTCTCCTATTACTCCCCAGTCACGGGGGAAATAAACATTTATTGTTATTGAAAATTAACAAAGGCAGAATATCTGACTACAAAATAAATCAAAAAGCGTGTTTTTGACAACCATCCCGCTTTAATCTGAATTAGAGTGTCCTGTTAACTTTTGCCAGGGGGTTCCTACAGTCAGACTTAGGTGGATTTAGTATCATGGGGGTCTGGATTTGTACAAGTCCACAACTTTTTTTATTACCTTGTTGGTATTTCCTTACATTTTCCTTAAGAAGAGGTGTGTCGAGTTGAAGAATACACAGATGATATCTGGTGATAAATAAGCAAAGATTTAGTTTCTGGTAGTATTTAATTCCCTGCCTGTAGCCAAGCAGAATTTGCCTTCCCTCCTTGGAATAGTCTGTAGCCCTAAAAAGTTTTGGTAAACTTGTTTCTCTTTTTTTCTCCGTGTCCCCCCTCCCCCAACCTGTGTAGGTTGGATATTTTTGGAAAATTAATTATACTTTATAGAATTAGAATAATAACACTGGAAATAACTCTGAGCTAGTATTTGTTAACTATTATCTATATATATTTGCTGTGTGTATATATAGATACTTTTGTAGGCTACGCTTCATGTTTTTGGCTTACATGAATTATTTAGAACTAGACTGTTTTTATTTGCAGTCTGAAGTCGAATATGTGTGTGAAGTGTTAAATTTACATTTTCTGCTGCAAATTAAAAATTCTCTCCGAGTTTATGAAGCTTATTGAGTTTAATTCATGGCTTTGCAGTGTTCCTCGGGTAAAGCAAGTGTATCTTGTTCAAAACTGAATAAAAAGCAGGGATTTCTTGAACCGGGAGGGCAAGAGGACAATAGTTTAATATTGTTTCCAGGCTCAGAGGTTTGTTACAGGAGCAGGAACTGTTACAGTTCCTGCATCAATACTTGGGTGGATTTAGGACTTGTCATTGGAATCCCCTCCCCCACGTTGGACAGTGACAGAGAAGCCACAACAGGGATAATTTTACCTAATAGCAGCCAAGAGTTCTCTGTTCCAGGGTGGATTTATGGGCAGGATTCTCTTCCTTGTGGGAAATAACGAGGCAGGCACCGGGAATTTCTCAGTTTTTGGGGTCTGGGGGATTGTGTGGGCTGGGAATCAGCACCTGATGGCCCTGAGCGACTCCTGCAAACTGGTTGATAGTTTAACCAAAGTAGCACAACCCCACTGGTGTCCAGGAAAAACTGTGCCTTGTCTGAGCTCCTGAAGTGCCATTTAATTAGGACATATTTGCTGACATGTGCCACAGCTTAAAATCATGCTTGAAACTGGACCACCTGCTCGGATGGGATGTGAGGAGATGAGTTACACACTCAAAAACTGAACCTTTCTTTGCCACGATGGCATTTTACAGCTTCATCTGAGCTCCAATGGGTGGTGGTTCGAAGACTAGAACCTACCAGTACCAAAAAAGAGGCAATTTGTGTTGCTATAATTAGATTATCTTTTGGGCATTCCTCTTAAGACCTCTCTATTTCAGGTGGTTTTAGCCCTGGCTGTGGGACTGCAGGTTGAAAGTTGTTGTTCCAGTTCATGTTTCTGAGTAAGAATTGCAGCCTGCTGTATGTTCAGCCTTTAAATGGTAATTTTTAATGCCATTTGAGGAGCTGTTCTCCAAAGTGAAGGCAAAAACTTTCTGATACCTTTGTTTTGAGGGAGCACGGGAGACTTGTATAACTTCTGAAATCCTTTTGTAAATAGATCTGTTGTTGTAGAATAGGATTATTTACAGAGAACTGCTGCTTTTGTCTTTATAACCCAGTACAAAAGATTATTTGTTAAGTTTACAGTTTCATCTCTTTTTTTTTTTTATCAAGAGGTTGGTAAGAAATATCTGTTTAAAAAAAAATTATGTAATAACTTTTTGGCTGCTCAGACTTCAAGAAGTCTGATGTTTATGCAGTGAGACTTCTTTATTGCTCTAAGACTATTTGAAATAATACCAAAAAAAACCTCTCTGAGCAAACTGCCTTTCTTGTGAGAGGTGAAAAACATAATCCAGAGAAGGGGAATACTCTGCTTTTCCTTCCTCACCTCCATGGGTCCTTCAGGAGGAGGGTTATGGGAACTGTAGTCCATGGATGGTTCCAAAACACCACAGAAACTTTATGTAGAGTTATCTGGTGCTGCCTCTTCAAGGTGACACAATGCAGAATAGAATTGCAATGATTGCCCGATTTTTTTTTATCCATCTTTTCCCCTTTTGGGGGAAGGAAGGTAAAATTCTGCACGTGGTTGTGTTTTATCCAAGCCTGACTGGAAAAATAACTTCCCTGCTTTTGCTGGTACCAATGGATTTCAGTCCCTCAGAACAGGGCTCTGCTTTGTACTCCCCCACTATGAAAATATGACTTTATCATCTCCTTATTCACCCCAGAATGGGATTTTCAGGGAGAATCCCCACTGCAGGGCTGGGGAAATGCAGGACACAGCTCCCAGCTTGTGTCCATCCAGTGGGAATACTCTGGAGCCTCCCAAATCTGGGCAGCAGCTCCTTCAATCCCCCTGCACAAGACAAAATCAGCTGCATTCCAGCCCTGAATGTGGCATTTTGGAAAAGCAGGGGAACGGTGCTGTAATTGGAATAACACAAGCTGGCACTTATTTGTAAACATACTCCTTGCAAAGTTTCCAGGCTCTGAGTAGCACCAAATACCTGAAAGTGAAACCCAGTAAATGAAAGTAAAATTAACTCCATTAAGGGCCAGTTTTGTTCCAGCTGTGAGAAACCAACCTTTCAATTGATGTGTTACATAAAGTTCCAAGCCCTTCTGTTTTTCTTTTTTTTTTTTTCCCCCTCTTTTCCTTTTCCCCCAGAGGCAAATAAAAATAGACTGTGTTGTGAGTCAGTTAAAGGAATAGTTAATAATACATTAATACCTCTTTGTGTTGAAAAGTTTCCTCTTTCTTTTTAGTAACTGTTTGGATGGTGAAGGAAGAGAGGGATGGAAATGTACAAATTGATTTCTGATGGCAGAGTTATTCCTTCAAAATATAGTGGGAAAAAATTTAGAGGGAGTTTTGATGAGTTACTGAGAACAAAAAAAATCAAATTAGTAGAATGAGTAGTTGACAAAATACATTTTAATGATTAAATTGAACTTGCCAGTAAAACTTTTAAATCTTGGTGTCCCAAAACCCTGTTGTTCATTGGTTTTTTTGGACACGTTTCCTTCAAAATCCTGTTTCCCTGTATGTGTTCAAATCATAATTTGTGCTTCTGTGAACTCCATAAATTGGTAATAACTCCTCATTTGCTTTGCCAGTTGGCCCATTGCTGAGGATCCAGTTGGGACATGCAGCATCCACTTTGGAGAGGGAATAATTTTGTGTCCATGATACCAGTTTGCTGTTAAAACTCAAGGAAGGGGTAAAAAGAAGAGAGAAATATTGTCAGGGAGGGAAGGGAATGTGTTGGTGATCCCTCAGCTCTGTATTTGCCTGGACACTGAATTTCCTCACACCAAACACTCTCTTTGGTCTGTCCAGTTGTAATTCAGCTTTTTACCTACTTATAAATATATACCTAGATATATTCTTGTATTTAAATATTTTTAACAGGATTTATAATGAACCACAGACATTATGTGTGTGATTATGACAAATCAGTCTCCAGTACCCACTTTGAAAATCTGAGTGATACTGGAAGCACAGTAACTTTCCTGGATCATGTCTCATTCTGGCTTCTTTGTTGTTATTCTTTCCAACTTGTGGATAATTCAGCATTAATTTAACGGTGTGACAGAGTCAGTGTTTGAAATATATTGATTTCTTTGTTCATTTGACAAGAAGTGATTGTTGCATGAAGATCTTGGTAGTTTTCCTTTCTGTAGAAGTTCCTCGTAAATGCTACAAATACCAGGGGAGTGTTGTGGAATAACAGCTTAATGCCCATTTTTCACCATGGTCAGATGTTCCTAAGTTGGAACTCTGTGCTCTTGTACTCGGGGTGACTTTCCTGCCAATGTCACAGTGTGCCTTCAGAAACTGGGGTTTTATGGCAGGCCCTGTGCAGGAAAATGAGCATTTCTGTAAATGCTTAATGTGTGACTGCACGTGTGGATCTCTGCCTTTCCAGTAAAATCAGATTTTTTTATAGGTCACAGAATGGTTTGGGTTGGAAGGGACCTTAAAGATCACCCAGTTCCAACCCCCTGCTATGGGCAGAGACACCTTCCATTATCCCAGGTTGCTCAGAGCTCCATCCAGCCTGGCCTTGGACACTTCCAGGGATCCAGGGGCAGCCACAGCTTCTCTGGGCAACCTGTACCAGGGCCTCCCCACCCTCACAGGGAAGGATTTCTTCCTAATATTTAATCTAACCCTACTCTCTGTCACTTTGAAGCCATTCCCCCTCGTCCTGTCACTCCATCCCTTGTCCCAAGTCCTTCTCCAGCTCCCTTGGAGCCCCTTTAGGCACTGGAAGGGGCTCTCAGGTCTCTCTGGACCCTTCTCTTCTCCAGGCTGAACAATCCCAGCTCTCCCAGCCTTTCCTCCCAGCAGAGCTGCTCCAATCCTGGGATCCTCTTGGACTCTCTCCAGCAGCTCCATGTCCTTGCTGGGCTGTTCCCCAGGGCTGGAGCAGCTCTGCAGGGGGGTCTCACCTGAGGGGGCAGAGGGGCACAATCCCCCCTCACTCTGCCCACACTGGGGGATCAGCCCAGGGCACGGGGGGTTCTGGGCTCTGAACTCACATGTTGAGCTTCTCATCAACCATCACCCCCCATCCTCCTCCCCGGGGCTGCTCTCCATCCACCTCCTCCCAGCCTGTCTTTGTGCTTGGCATTGCAGGACCTTGCACTTGGCCTTGCTGAACTTCCTAAGTTTTGCACATTCCCACCTTTCCAGCCTGTCCAGGTCCCTCTGGATGCCCCATCCCTCCCCTGCAGGGTGTGACTGCCCCACACAACTCAGTGTCATTGTCACACTCGATCCCATCCCACTGTCCCTGTCTAAGTTGTTAAACTTTTGCTAAGCCAAGTTCTGTTCTAAGGCTACAAATTAAACTGCTTTTTGCCCCACATCAGTAGTAGATGCAGTGCTGGGGTAGTAGGAACTACCCAGTTACTACCCAGTTACTACACCTTTGTTTTGAATGGCCCTCATAGCTCCTCAAACTTCTTGTGATGGTTTATTATTTATAATAAGCTTAGTATATATTTACTAATCATAAAGCTTAATTATAAAGCTTCATTTCTAAGTGAATTGGTGCCTTGTGTGAACTCTCTCTGCTAGAGATGGTGTCATAAATGAGTCGGGTACGTTGAAGGCTGAGTGGAAAGAGGAGAAGATACTGTGTTATAGGGGAAGTTCTTATAAGGACATGGGTAAGAATTCCAGTGGAAAGAGTAGAAGATACTGTGTTATAGGTGCAGTTTTTATAAGGACATGGGTAAAAATTCTTGTGGAAAGAGCAGAAGATACTGTGTTGCATAGGGGAAGTTTTTATGAGGACATGGATAAGAATTCCTTGGTTTTAGTAGTTGTACCACTCAGAGACCTTTGCTGGGGTCTGATTTCCGTGTTGGTTTGTAGGTACAACATGAAGTATTATTTCTTTCTCTGTTCAATCATGACTTGGAGATCCCTGTCCATTCCTAAGGTGCTCCTCTGCAGCCTTGGGGAAATCCATGTGTGTTTGTGGTTTGGCAAGAGTTGGATTCGATGATGCCGGTGGGGTCTCTTCCAACTCAGTGTATTCTGTGATCCTGTAATAAAAAGGGGGGTGAGTTACTGCAATTTGATAGTTTACTGTACAAAAGCTTTGTGGCAGAAGGTCTCAAAACTAATAATCTGGAGGTGTGATGTGGTCCTTCCAAGGAAGTTGCTCTCCTGTCCTTATAGGATTGGGTTGGGGATATTTTCACCTGTATTTTACACAGCACATGGCCACGACTGCACAGGGTCCACGTGAGCCTTCTTTGGGTCTTGTGACCCACCAAAACATTCATTTCTGGATCTTTGTGGACTTAAATTAACCAGAGTCGTGTTCACAGCGTGAACATTTTAAAACTTTATGAGCTTGGTGTTGAAACCTTGGGAAATGCAGTTGCCCAGGTGGAAGCAGCTGGAGCAAAGATCCTTCCCTGCCTTGGTGGGTCCTGCCTGCACTGACTCCTCCTGAAACCGAGGCCACTTTGCTTCACATGATGAGGACTAGAAACTTATCTAATGTTTTCTTGTGAATGAACCATTAGAAAGGGACCTAAATTTCGAAATGTGGATTTGAAAGTGGTGTCTCGTACCCCTTCACTTCATTTGATTGCTGTAAACCAAAAAAACCCCCTTTTGCTAAAATATTCCCATTTAATTTGTAGCAGAAGCTAATAAAGCAAGGAAAACCAGTTGGCCGAGTTATGATGTTGTGAAGTTCTCTCTTTTGAAGTCTAGTTTTAAAAAAAAAGTACTTTTTTCTCTTCTTTATAATCCAAAGATGTAGTTGTGTAACTATTGTATAATAGTTGTGTTACCCTTGCATAAAGCAGGTATTTAATTCTGGTTTTCTACTGGATATTCTTAACCAGCATCCAGTTATTTCAAGAAAGGAGAAAACAAGTTCTGCCTATAGATCTGGAAATCACCCTGTCCTGCAAAAATGTTGCCAAAAACTTCACAAAAAAGCCACTTTAATTGAAGGGATGCATTTTAAAACATTTCAGTTTAACGTTGTAACGAAGTAAAACGTGAAAGATGCGGTGCCACCCATTGAGCTCCGTGTTTGTGTGTGAGGGGAGGAATGTCCATATGTGACAAAGTGACATTTTTCCGAGGTCTCCTGAAGCTCTGCCAGCTCCTGCACGTGGTTCCTTGTGTTGGGAAGGGCTGGGAGATGAGCAGTGACCTCTGCTCAGCCTGTGCTTGGTGCGTGCACGGGGTGTGGGGCTCTGAGTTCCCAGCAGAAAAAAAAATCATCTCAGGGAGCTTTTAAACGCTTATTAAAAAAATCTGAAGATAAAGGAAAGGCCAAATTGGAGCTGTTCATGCCATTCAATATTTTCCTGGTGCTGGGAAGTTCGTGGGAGATTTACATTCTGAAGGGTTTGCTGGGGTTGGTTTTTCCTCCCCTCTCTTTTTCATTCCCCCCTTTCTGTCCAACATAATAACTTTTAGTTCTCAATAAATATATATATATATTTTAATCATGTTCTGATTGAGATCAGAGACTTCTTTTGTGTGTGTGACAAAGATTTCCTCTGCCTTATATTTGCTGTCCTTTAATGTGTGTTTCCAAAGTCTGTTATGAGTTATTTGACCTTCCTTATGTCATTCCTCATTTTTTATATCTTTATCACTTCTATTTCTACCTCAAAAGTACAATCTTAGGCCTTCATAGCTAAAACCCAGTATTTTGGTCTTATTATTTGCCTCACTTTTAAGATTTTGAGTCTTGTACTTCCTACCTCATTTTATTGCAACGTGAGAATATGTGATTATTTCTGCACAAGAGTTCGAATATGGGATGGAGAGTTTAATGTTTAGACTTCCAGATTTGAAAAAAAAAATAATATTAGTGATGCAGGATTCTTTCTATGATTTGCTTTCATTTTCTTCCTCTGGCCTACTGCTGCTTTAAAAACCAAATGTTAATTTTCATCTTGGTGTGTTTTTTCATTTGCATAAAACAAAAGAATCCGAGCTCTGTGGTTTGAGGTGAGGCTGAAGCTCAAGGTATGTTTTCAGCAATCACACAGAGGGCCCAGAATGCAATTTCTAAGGTTCATATTAGTCAACATGTGTGTTCTGAAACCTCTGAACTCCCAGCTCGACAGTGCCAAACACCTCAACTTTGTGTGTGTGTGTTTGAGAAAACTTTGTGTATGTGTTTGGTTTATATTCCAGAGGTTGTAAACCTTTCAATCTGTAGAGTTACATTTGACTTTATTTCCATTAAAAATCCCAAACTAGAGCACTCAATGGGAAAATTCTCTCTTGCTTTTGGTGGTCTGAACTACCTTTCATCTTGGAGTAAATATATATATATATATATATAATCTTTAGGAAGAAGTTAGTAAGTGCTCACTGTCCAAGTGCAACCCTGCACTTGCTGTTGGGTTTTATAACTTTTCATGTCACACTTTAGTGCCTGAATCAAGTAAATTCTAAGAGATTTTTCCAGCTTCTTGTGCAAGAATAAAGTTTTTCAGTGATTGGGATCCAACGGAGAGAAAAACCCTCCACCGAAACTTTCTGTACCTCCTTGGCTGCCTGACCTTCGACACTGAGTTTTTTGGGATGGGGAGGGGGGATTCAGGGATTTTAGGCATTTTGTAGAGCTTCATGTTGCTTTTCATGGGATAAATAAGTCCCTCACCAAGGGGAATGAAAGGGAAAAGGTGGAAGTGAGAGCCCAAAGGCAGCGGTGACGCAGCGGGCGGAGCCCAGGGGGAGGGTTTCGGTGGCTGAGGCTTTAATAGCAGGATGCTCCTTGGATTTGCAGCCTCATTTGCCTGGAGTTTATATTCCCAGGCTCTGAACGTTGGGGAGTGACTCAGCACATCCACACAGAGAGGTCTGCTCAAGGAACTTAGGATTTGGTTGGAAATTTGGGGGATTTGGAGTTTGAACTCGTTTTTCCCGAGGGGAATTTGAAAATTAAAAGTTGTTATTTTTTTTTAAGGCAATCTCTTACCCCATTTGATCTGCATCCCTCGGTTTTGGGAAAAGTGATGGAATATTTTGGTAAATAGTATCATTTGTGGAATAGCTGGTGTTTGCTGTGTAGCTTTGTTTCCTGTGTGCTCTCCTCCTGCTGCACATGATAAGCATCTGTGCAATGAATAAAACACCATTTGACTCTGGAAGTCAAGACTGTGCTGCAAAATATCTAAAAGAGGCAGAATTGTGTGTCAGGCCTGCCTTAAACATTTCTTAGGCTCTGATTTGATGACATTTATACAACTTTTTTCATATGGAAGGGGAAGGAGGTGTATATGGGATTTGCCCAGTTTGCATGATTGAAACAGGGAACCATGGCATGATTTGGGTTGGAAGGGACCTTAAAGATCATCTCATTCCACCCCCTGCCGTGGGTGGGGACACTTTCCACTATCTCAGGTTGCTCCAAGCCCTGTCCAACCTGGCCTTGGACATTCCAAGGATGGGGCAGCCACAACTCCATCCTATTAGTCCAGAAGATCCAGCCCTTCCCACCTGACCTGGCAGAGTGAATAGTTTGGGGAACAGTGAGTGGGACCTGTGCAAATGTCAGCAGGTGTGTAACCCACCCTTCCTTATTCTTGAGTTTAGTTGGATTTTTAGAGGGAAAAGTGGTTCAGTGCCTTAAATGTTGACTCTTTTACAATAACGTGTTCCCAGTTTCAGCTGATCAAACTTGTCACAGTCCTGGGACACCGTGGGGAGAGGTGGCAGTGGAGGGGAACAAAGTGCCAGGAGCTGATGGATAAAGATTGAAACTCTTGACCTTCTGCTGCTCCACCCTCTTAAATCTGGGGGGAATTGGAGAAGACTTCATTATCTGTCTTTCATCCAGATCAGTTCTGCCTTGTGGGGTGAGATAAGACCCTGGGCTGGGACAGAATCTCAGTGCTCTGAGGGTGCTGAAGGGCAGCACAGCAAGAGCAGCATATTCAGGGCAAAACACAAGCAACATTTTGAGTTTTCTCCCCCTTTTCCTTCCACCCTTAACCATTTTCTCCTTCCACCACCACATCTATGCTTTCCTGGGGCTGGTGACAATTACCTTGCTCTGCCCAAAACCACTCACGTGCCAAATTTGAAATAATGGATAAAGAAGAAGCAAAAAGGTGAAAAATAACACCAGTTTTCCTGTTTCATCTCTGAGGGGTGTGGGCCAGCATTTAACCTGCTGATGTTCTCTGTGTGTCACAAGTGCTGACAAACTGAGGGGAAGTTCCTGCACAAGGTGTGGAGTCACAGAAGAATTTGAGGGCAATTGTTGGAAGAGGCCAAGTGTGCAACGAGGAGTTGTTTGAAGGAAGGACCCTTTTCCCAGCTCCTGGTTGTTCCCACCTGCTCCGTGTTGGCACAGCTCTTTGGGAGCCCAACTCAGTGAATCAGACTTAGAAACAGAGTTGGCTGAAATACATAATTTTATATTTTTAACGTTGGGGTGTGTGTGGGGGAGGAGAATCAGGTTACTCTTGAGCCAGCTCCGTTGCCAGCCCCGGCACAGCGTGACAAGATAATGGAATGGGCTGTGTGGGTGGACAGGAACAGGGTGCCTGGAAGAGGCAGGGGTTGGTTCCCTGGCTCTGATAGCGCTGTTACTTAATGGAGAACATCATCCCCAGGAATTTCTGCCACCCCTCCTGTAGTAAATCACTCCTCTGTCAGTCTCTCTCCCCCTCCTCTCTCCGACTTTCCCTGCTATCTCCAACTTCCAGGCTCCCTCCCCGCACGTTCCCGCTCCGCTGCTGCCCTGGGCACGCTCAGCACGTGCTGCCACGGCCTCAGCTTGGCAAAAAGTTCTCTCTCCAACTCTCCTGCTCGCTCCTGGGGCATCTTTCCTTGCTCTCTTTTTCCCTTGAGCTCTTCCTCTTGTTCTTCCTCACCTTTTTGACAATTTTCCAACTCCTGCTCCTGCCCTTTTTCTCCCACGTCCTTTCCAACTCTCGCTCTCC
Organism: Neopelma chrysocephalum; assembly: GCF_003984885.1. Lineage (NCBI taxonomy): Eukaryota > Metazoa > Chordata > Aves > Passeriformes > Pipridae > Neopelma > Neopelma chrysocephalum. The sequence continues at coordinate 1,080,647 of NW_020897828.1, read as the reverse complement.
CTGTTATTGTCATTTGCTATTCCTTCTCTTCTCTTCTCTTCTCTTCTCTTCTCTTCTCTTCTCTTCTCTTCTCTTCTCTTCTCTTCTCTTCTCTTCTCTTCTCTTCTCTTCTCTTCTCTTCTCTTCTCTTCTCTTCTCTTCTCTT
>NW_020897828.1:1025369-1080492 GCF_003984885.1 Neopelma chrysocephalum | reverse complement strand
TTCTCTTCTCTTCTCTTCTCTTCTCTTCTCTTCTCTTCTCTTCTCTTTTTTTCTTCTCTTTCCACATTTTAAAGACTAAAACCTCTTAAGAAACTCCAAAGTTTTTAATTTTCTGTGTGTTCCCCCCAAACATTACCACAAACCAATACAACACACACATTTCTTCTTTGTCTCATTCCCTTTTGACTTTTTACTTGAATTCTGTGCTGCCTTAAGATATTCTCACATAAAATATGTGGTTTATCCTTTTTGGATAAACTGAAAGATGAATTGAGGTTTCCAAAGTTAATGTTCTAATAAAAGGTATTTTCAGGTGTCTGTGTACTTACTGTAGCAGATGTTAAATTGTGGAGTGAAGATGCTTTGTTTTCTTGTTCCTACTCTACAAAGGAGACATAAAAATTGTTTCTCTTCACACAACCACCAGCTGGACCAGTTATGGCCAAAACCAACCCACCAAACTCTTTTGGAAATTCCATCTTTGCTTGTCCTCTTAAATAAATGACCAGTTTCACTTCCATATATTCAGATACTCAGCATTTTTGTTCACATTATTTAAATTTTGTTTATTACTTATTATCTGTTAGTTGGGAAAGTAGACAGGAGTGCTGATTCCTTAATATCTGAATCCATCCATATTGTAAAATCCATCCATATTTTAATAATCCAGAGTGATTTCAAATAAAAATGTGGAAGATTGGACAGTTTTTAGGAGTAGTTGAGGTTCCTTAGTCACACACTCAGGACCTTCTTGCTGAGCTCTTTCACAACATGGAACAAGAGCAGAACTATTTTAAGAGTTCTCTTTTTCCAGCAGTCTTTCCTCAAAACCACAGCCCATCATTCCATGGAATACACCAGAAACATTAGGAGAAAACTAAAGAATAAATCTGCTGGAAAAGTGGCTTTGTTTTGGAGTCTTTCCATCCATCCCAAGATATCCTTGGGAGTGTGCAAGGTTTTCTTGCCTTTTTATTTCCTGGATACCTCAGACATGGTGATCCTGAGTGCTCTTTGGAGGGCTGGAAGGTCAGGATTTAAAAGGCTTTTTTTTTTTTGGTTCTTCTTTTTAATTTGTCCTCATTTCCTTCCTGCAACCTGCTTTATTATAATCATTTTAGGAAGTCTTATAAAGGAAAAAAAAAAGCCACAGGAAGCCCAACTGCTCAGAACCTTCTCAACTTCTGATGCTGGCAGAGATACTGTTAAATAATCAGAAAATTGTGTAGTCTTACCATGACCTAAATTACTTTAATGGATAATTTTATCAAAGTTTTTGAGTCCACTTTTTGAACAAATGACAATTCAGAGAGCATCAGATTGATCAGTGTAAACCCAGGATTCCAGTGCAGGAATTAGGGAAGTTCAACATCAACTGTCCCAAAGGTTCAGCTTTTTCTCTTTGGTCTCATAAAAGTCGAGTTGGACCAAATTAACCTGTTATAGAGACTTTTCCTGAGCTTTTATCTTGCTAAGAAATGTCTTTTAGACTTTTGTCTTATGACTGCCAGCAGGGAACGTTCAAAAGTGAATTCCATACTTCCCCATAGTGACTGTCCTCAAAAAGGGATTCAAACCAACATTATCCCAAATTTACAGACCAAACTGGAACCTGGATTGAGTTTCCTCCTGGCAGGGGAGCTGCAAACTCCTGTTAAATTCCTGAAGCTCAGAAAGTCCTTGTTTCCCATATTAATAATCAGGAAATAATCAGGTTTGAAGGGTGATTGGCAATCTGTTCTGCTGGAGGAAAATGCCCTGGTTTCTTGGTCTTTGAAAGCTTATAAATGATTAATTCTTTTGCCAGTTATTCCTTGGATTGAGGGAGGCTTGATGAGAAATTCCTGAGTGAAATGCTGAAGGAGTTGTGTAGAAGATCATTAGATTATGAGGAGTGCATTCTGGTTGTATTTTGTTTTAACTTATAGTGATTTTCTCTGGGATAACAAGTGTTCTGGAGTCTCCAGTGAGCTCCCAGTAACTGTATTTTGTGGTGGTGCAGAAATCTCTGTTCCATGTGATAATAAATGTACCCAGTAAAGCCTTTCCTGGTTGATCTCCACTCTCTGTCCTTCCTTCTCTCCCTGGCTGTGCTCATAGGACTGGGATAAGGTGCCTGAATTATTCCCATGGATTTTAATACCCCTTAAACTGAGGAATTCCCAGCCTAGTGCCAGCTCTGCCCTGGTATCCTGATTTACCTTGGGCTATCCCAAGATTTGCTTTACTATGATGCTCAGCAGCAGGGCTGAAGGGCTACCAAGACAGTGAAAGAATTTTTGGAGTTTTCCATGTGAAAAAGGAGGTGTTTTGACTCTGAAAATTCACTGAAGTTCCTCAGTTCCTCTCCTTCCTCAATGAGAGTTTTCTAGGTCAGCGGTTCCTTTCCCGGGGAATAAGGCCATGGCAAATGTGCTGCAGATGGAACACAAAACCACGTTGAATTCTCTCTTTAAGTTAAGGAATATGATGTTGGGATGATTCATATTCGGTGGAAAAACATTTTTGGAGCTTGACAGTGTTCTGAGAAATAATGTCAGGGCTGGAATGAGCGAGGGGGGGAATGGGGGAGCTTTATTTATTCATGGCTTTCATGGGGACGGTGATTCTCCCCCTCTGCTCTCATGAGATCCTACCTGGAATGCTGCTTCCCTGGAATGCTGCTTCCCTGACACAGGAAGGATGTGGATGTGCTGGAGCAAGTCCAGAGGAGGGATATAAAGATGCTCCAAGGGCTGGAGCACCTCTGCTCTGAGGGGAACTGGGGGTGTTCACCTGGAAAAGGCTCCAGGGAGACCTGAGAGCCCCTTCCAGAGCCCAAAGGGGCTCCAGGAGAGCTGGATTTCCAGAATCTCAGGTACTTTTCACGACACACAGTGTTGGGATGTTTCTTTAGAGTGAAAAGAAATATTAATATTTTCCTCAAGACAACCATTTGTGATCTGTTTTATGGCTGCATCACACTAATGACCAAAGATATCCAGGGAGCTCCACAGCAGCATCTCCAGCACTCTGGAAAGTGGAGTTTTGCTTGGAGGTGACACTTCTTTTCTCTCTGGAATTTTATTCTTATTTTCCCCAACATGAGAAAGATGTGGAGCTGTTGGAACAAGCCCAGAGGAGGCCACTAAGTTGATCCAAGGGCTGGAGCAACTCTGCTGTGGAGCCAGGGTGGGAGAGCTGGGGGGGTTCACCTGGAGAAGAGAAGGATCCAGGGAGACCTGAGAGCCCCTTGCAGGGTCTAAAGGGGCTCCAGGAGAGCTGGAGAGGGACTGGGGACAAGGGCTGGAGGGACAGGACAAGGGGGAATGGCTTCAGGCTGCCAGAGGGCAGGGTTAGATGGGATATTGGGAAGAAATTCTTCCCTGTGAGGGTGGGGAGGGGCTGGAATAGAATTCCCAGAGAAGCTGTGGCTGCCCCTGGATCCCTGGAAGTGTCCAAGGCCAGGTTGGATGGGGCTTGGAGCAACCTGGGCTAGTGGAAGGTGTCCTTGCCCACAAAAGGGGGTTGGAACTGGATGATCTTTAAGGTCCCTTCCCACCCAAACCATTCCATGAGTCCAAGTCAGACTCAGGCTCTGGAGCTGTGCCGAATCAGCAGAAAATTTTTCCAGGAAAGTGCCTGTTTCCCACGTTGGGGAATTGCAGAACTGACTCAGCAGGACCGGGGCAGGTGCCAGAGGTGGTGCAAGGGATGGGTTTGAACCCACTGGCCGGGGACAAGGAGGGGTGTGGGAACACAGCAGCCAAGTCAGAATTGGCTTTTGGGGCACTTGAGCACTGAGAATTCTTCTTTTAATGGAATAATTCAGTGATTCCCATTGATTTTAAATGCATCTGGTTGACTTGGAGCCCGAACTTGACCACTGTGAATTCGCAGAGCTCTTGAACTTCCCATGAACTGCTGTCTGAGAGCGTGTTCGACAGGATTTCTGAGCGTGGGGGTTCTGCACTGACACGTCTGGGGAAAGCTGGAGCTTGGGGGTTGTTTTCCAAGTTCAAAAAGAGCTGGAAGAGCAGTTGGGAGAGGACCCAGCTCCCTGTGTGCCTGAGCAGTGAAAGGCCGAGGTGGGTCGTGGCACCCACCCAGAGGGGAATCACTGAAACCCAGGGAGTTAGAAATGTTTAAAAAGTATTTAAATGCTCACTAATTATATGGTTAAAACAAGCCACTTACCCCAAATCTTACAAATAAGCACCATTTCTGTCCAGAGCCAGCCAGGAGTTACACCTTGCTGTGTTTGGTTGTATTTTATTGCCTTTTTTTTCTTTTTTTTTGCTTTTTGTGTTAATTTTGGAGACTAAAAGTGTGCATATATTAAAATATTTTGGAAGCCTTTGAGGTTAAAGGTGCTGCTGTATCAAGACAACAAGCATCCACATTGTTATAAATGTACTTGAAACATTTAACTCCAGACCTTCTTTGAGAGTAAAATCACAACTATCTGCTGCCAGAGCTCAGCTGGACAAGTAGTTTAATTTCATTTATTCACGTGATAGCAGCTCCAAAGATCACTTCCCAGGAATCTTTTTAAATATATAAAGTATTTCTGTATATTTATAGACATATGTTTATGTATTTGTATATATTTGGGTTCGTTGTGGTTTGAGTGAGGTTGTAAATTCTCTCTGGTTTTGATTTTTGTCCCGATTTTAGTCCAGGTGGCTGCACCTGAGGTTTGGGAAGCAGAGATTCCATTTGGGAAATAAGAGGTACAACAAATAGAAGCAGGAGTTAGTGACCACTAAGAAGAAGAAGAAGAATAAGCTGTAATAATATCAAAATTGTTGTAAAAATCCATAAATTGAGTGGTTTGTTCACATTCTGTGGAAACTTAAAGCAGCTTTAGGTGTTCCTGTAATTCCTCTTCCTTTATGGCTGGAAAACCCAGGGAGAAGTGGGAAGTTGTCCTCCCTTGGGACTTTTAGGGCCCAAGTTCTGAAATGATAAATGCAAATCCATCGTTTTGCTTTGCATTTCTATAAAGTTCTTTTCCCGACCACGAGGAACAGAAACAATTTGTGAATGAATTTCCCACTTTTCCACTTAGAGAAAAGTCCAGAGGAAAGTGTCAGCTCTGCAAAGAATTCCCCAACATTACTGTGGATAAAGGAGTTTGTGGTTCCACTTGGAAATGTGACTTTACTGCAATAGCAGGGGATGGGCAATTCCTGCTGGAGCTTCTCTTCTCTTCCTTTGGGAATGTAAATCCAGTGGTTTTGCCTTTTGCTTCACACTATTAAGTGGGTGGGAAAAAAAAAAACCCCAACACTCCCCCCTCTAATTGGTGGGTCCTTATAAGGTCAATACAGTGAAAATATTTTAACTTTGTGCTTCTAAAATTAATATTTTTAGGCAGTGAGTAAGTCAAGAAACACACGCAAATGATCTAAAACATCCCAAGTATTTCAACTTTTGGTGTGGGGCTTTTCCTCCCCTCCCAACTGTGATATTTTAATTCTTCTCTAAAACCCCACACAGGCTTTATTCTGGGGTTCCCATAAATAAATAAAGGAATATTTAAAAAAACCCCAAATCCTGAGTTTTCTGGCTTTGTGGGTCAGTTAGAAATTTGCCACTTCAGTTCCTTCAGATGCCAGGCAGGCAGTGCATGTTTTAGAAGTGATGCATTTCTTTTCATAAAAGGGCATAAATCAGATATTTCAGAGTCTCCAATTGCACTCAGAAGTCTGAATTAATGCTGGTGTGACACCACTGGAAATAAAATCACACTTTGATGTGTTTTAGGTGCACTTGGAGGGTATTTTGACACCAACAGTGGCCTAAACAGCCCTGTTCTGTCCCAGCTGTTTGTGGCCCAGCTTAGAGGACTGATTTGGGGTAGACAATAATGATTTAGGGTTTCTCCTGCTCCCTGTTTTCCCCCAGTGCAGTTTGCTGAGTGCCCCCGTCCCATCCCAGCAGCAGGAGTGGGAAGGAAGCAGCTGCTCCAGCAGTGCTGCTGCTGCTGGAAAGAAATTCCTGCTCTTCTCCAACTGCAGATCCGCCTTTGCCAGGTTTGAACGTGGGTGAGAAAGTCTGGGATTTCAGGAAAGCTGCTTCCACATGTTTTCACACCTCCAGGATGGCTCCTCGCATCACGTGTGGGAAATTTAGCAGGAGGGAGTGGAACTAGTCATTCACAGGATGTTCTTTTGAGAGGAACTGGTGCTTCTTGGAACTCTGAAAACCATTTGCAGAGTCCAAGAGAAATGATGGATGGTTGGTTCAGGAGCATCTCCCAAATCCTGACCTGGAAACTCGTGGAGTCTCCAGTCCAGCACTGGCCCTGGGACTCCTTGGGAGGGTGAGAAATGTGTTGGTGGAGTCTGGTTTAAACTTAGTTTTGCTGCTTGTTGGCTTTCCACCAGAGCTGTACAAAAATGCCCTCTTCCCAAATATTGAACCTGCTCAAGAAGGAGAATGTTTGCCCCGTGCTTGAGGCTGAACTGACATTGGAAGTTCTGTTGAAATTATACACAAATTAAAAGGAAGAGGGAAATTATTTGTTCTCCTTGACTTAAGAATTTTAAACTGTAAAGTTGGTGAGTTTTAAAAACCTGTGGCTGCCCCTGGATCCCTGGAAGTGTCCAAGGCCAGGTTGGAGCCACCTGGGCTAGTGGAAGGTGTCCCTGCTCATGGCAGGGGATTGGAATTGGATGATCTTCAATGTCCCTTCCAACCCAAACCATCCTGGGATTCCCTGATTCTGTAGTTGCTGTTCCAGTGCAAACATTCAGCTCCTAAATTTTCCACAATCCCACAGCCCTTAAACCTGGAGAAGGGGATCTGTGGCTTCTTTGGGAACACGACAAACATGATGCTGATCCCAAATTCCTGGTGTTTTGCTCAGGGCTCAATATATAGAAAGATCCAGGTGACTGGAAAGGTGAGGGAGGGATATATTGGCTTTATATATTGGCTTTTCCTGCTGAAACCACGATGTACTTTCAATTTTCCACTGTGATTTTACAGGTGAGCCTCAGTTGTTGTACAAAGCAGAACTCACTACAAACTAGTCCAGTTTTTTTTCCTTTCATTCCCATGAATTATTCCTTATACAGATCCTCACATCTGTTGTAAGTAGAACAGAAGAACGTGTGAGTGTTTAGTTTTCAGATCCCTGTTAATTTGTCCATTCAACACACGGGATTTCCCTGGGAACAAAGCACACACATGCTGGAAAACCAGCAATTCTGGAATTCCTCACTCTTTTCTCTCTGGAAGTTGACAGTCAGGCTTATTTATTTATTTATTGTAACCTCCAGTGGTTTTGGTGCTACTTGGTGGCATTTTATTATTCAGCATTTGAAATAATGCACCAAACCTGCCGTGTTTGGTGAATCTTTTGCCCAGTTTGTTTTATTTTGAGCATCATCCTTGGTTGCCTGTGCATAGCTCAGGTTTATATATGTCTAAATTGATTATGTTCCAGTATGTCAGTAGTGTCAATTTAACAAGATAATTTCCCTAGTAAATAATAAAAAAATTGTTTGTTTCTAAGCAAGTATTTCTATTTTCTGTTGGTAGCAACAGGCCCTGCCTGTGTTCCCCAAAGGTCAGTGACCTGAATTATGTTCAGCTCTGACAGCAGCCATGAGATGGGCAGGGATTTCTCTGGATTTCAGGAGTGTGACTTGAAAAATTACCAAATAATCTTTTCACAGAGAAAAAAACCCAAAAACTTGAAGAACTTTGCTGTGATTAGTTTGGAAAAGGTGCCTTGTTGAATCTGATAACACAGTGATACTGAACAAGGAAAATAAACCTCTACATGAAATGTTTTAATTAGTAAAATGTAAAAAGGAAAACCCTCCCCAGCAGACTTTCCTTTTAATTAAATTTTCATGTTAGTAATGGTTTTTGCACTTTAACTTTTAGGGTTTTAGAAGTGGGATTGCTCTGAAACCAACTTTGATCTGCAGTGAACCTATTGACTGTGGTGGGTATCGAGTGTTTTGAAGGGAGCAATGGATGCTCCCAAGGAATGCAGGGAATAAAACATCAGTCCTCAAGGAGGCCAAAGGCAAACCAGGCTCGTGGTGTGAGCAAATTCAGAGAACATGAAGGATTTATTATTTATTGTTATTATTCAGAGTCACCATCTTTATAATATTGTAGAGCGTGATTTGGGATAAACCTGCTCAGCACCTTTGATGTGTCTAAATAAACATTTTATAACTCTACACTTGGAATTACTCCTGAACATGGAGTGGCTCTGGATAGGTAACTCCATCCCCTGTATTTTGGGGAGATCAAAGGAGCATTGTGTGGGTAGGAAAGATGAAGAGTAGAAAGCAACAGTGATTAAAAAAAGGAAATAAAAGCACGAGGTAAAGTGTCACTGTGGTGGCTTCAGACACAGCTGATTTCTAAGAACTCTCTTTGTTTAAATAAAAAAAAAAAAAGCCTTCAGCTTTTATTCTTTCAATAATGTGCTTTTTAACACTTTTCTTGTCATCTCCTCCTTCCTCTCCTCCTTCATTGCCAATTTTCTGTCCTACACCAGTAAGCAGATGAAACTGGGTTCTTGAAGCCCAGTAAATGTTATTGCTGAGGGGATCCTTCCAGTCCTGATCTGACAGACTGTGTGATGAGGAGGGTTTTCTCCTGCCTCCTCTTACCATCAATTTATTATCTAAAAGGCCTTTTGGGCACCCTTGGCAGTGCAGAGACCCAGCAGAAGACACTCAATGACTGAGTTTAACGTTCTACCCCTGCAGTTTGGTCGTATCTGTTAAAAAAATCAACCCCAAATTGTTACCATTTCATGTTGTGTGTGTGTGATCCTGTTACAGTCACGGGAACTCCCCGGGTTTGGGCTCTGCAAGGGTTTTAAAATCACTTTTATGTCGTGGGTCCCTTCTTAGAAAACAGGGCTGCACCAGCCACCTGTGGGGCTGAATTCCACAGGGGATCTGCAGCTCTCCAGAATGGGATAATTATTGGAGAGTTGGAAGGAGGCTGATGAAATGCATTGGTTTGGGATGGATGTGTTTTCCTGGTTAGCTCTGGGATGGATGGATGGATTGATTCCCTGTTAATAATCTGTTCAGGACTTTCTGTCACAGCAGCAACTCTTCCTTAGTGTTGGTGGCTCTGAGAGTGTCTTTTAAATTCTAAAATAACTCAGGGCTGTGCAGTTACCTCTCCAGCTGCTCTGGGAGCTGAGCATTCCCACTGTGGAATGGGCAGGAGAGAGTGTTTGAAGCTCCACAATTTATTTTGGCTGAAAATCATCTGCTTTGCTCAAACTCTTCCTGTTGATAGTTTGAACTAAGCTGGGTTAGAACCTGAAACTGGTGGGATGGGAGGTGGTTGTGCTGCTGGGAAAAGATTCCCATGATCCTTGTGTCCGTGGGTGCTTCAATTCAAAGGGAAAACCAAAGTCTGTTGGGCAGAGGGAGCTTTCAAAAACAGGAGTGTGGCTCTGAAACCTTGAGACACCCGTGTGGGATGGACAGAGCTGGTGCTCCAGGACATGGAACTGCTGGAGAGAGTCCAGAGGAGGCACCAGGAGGATCCCAGGGATGGAGCAGCTCTGCTGGGAGGAAAGGCTGGGAGAGCTGAGATTGTTCAGCCTGGAGAGGAGAAGCTTTGGGGTGACCTGATTGTGGCCTGAAGGAGCTCCAGGAAAGATGGAGAGAGAGAGACTATTTCCAAGGGATGGAGGGGCAGGACAAGGGGGAATGGCTTCAAAGTGACAGAGAGCAGGGTTAGATGGGATATTGGGAAGGAATTGTTGGCTGTGAGGGTGGTGAGGGGCTGGGATAGAATTCCCAGAGAAGCTGTGGCTGCCCCTGGATCCCTGGAAGTGCCCAAGGCCAGGTTGGATGGGGCTTGGAGCAACCTGGGCTGGTGGAAGGTGTCCCTGCCCATGGCAGGGGGTGGCACTGGATGGACTTTAACATCCTTTCCGACACAAACCATTCCATCATTTTATTGTTTGTTTAAGTAGGAATTTGCTCTTCCTTTTGAATACCTGGAGATGCCTCTGCTGAGCTTTAGTGGGACCGAGCTCAGTGTGTCTGTGGGATGTTTTTTACCCTCAGCACAAGTACCAGACCAAACCTTTTACCCAAATTGAGGCAATTTAGGCACGAAAGTGCCTGATTTGTAGGATCTTGTGCAGCCTTATGCTGTACTCACCAGCTTTTCCAAGTCCTTGCCTCCTGTGGCTGTGGCAGTGACTTTCTGGGGCTCTGTGGAACAGCAAAAATCTAATTCCTGATGTGGGATGGGCAGGTTTTTTCCCCCAGGACACCGAGAACTCACCTGCTCATAAAATACCCCCAAAACCACAGCAACACGTGCTCCTCCACGGATCCAAAATCAGCTGTTCCTTGTCTTCCTGGCCCCCCTTTCCCATTTGTGTGGCACAGGGACAAGCCCAGTGTGATGGCAGAAAGGCCAACTGGGCTTGGGGGGGTTTGGGCAGGGCTTAAACACTCCTTGTTGGGGGGAAATGGAGCGAACGGCGACGTTTTCTGCTCAAATTGCAGCGTCTTAAGTGCATTTTAGGCTGGACACACTTCTGGAAGTTACATATTTCAGGAGGTGTTTAAATAGTAATAACTCGACTGTCCAGTTTCAGCTGGTAATTTGCAGAGTTCTCTAAAATCTTCAGTAATTTCTGAGCGGTTTTGATGCTTCCCTAGGTTGCAGAGTGATAAAAAACCATTGGAGGACAAACGAAAAGCCAATACTTGAGACATACTTAGACCAGGTTTAGTTGTTGGGTGTTTTGTTTTGGGCTTGGTGGTTTTTTGGGGGGTTTGGTTTTTTTTTTTTTGGCATAATTTTGCTCTTCTTTTGAACTTCTCTTGGAGTTCTCTTCCTAGAAACTCGTGTCTTTATATCTCTTTATCTTATAGAAAGTATAATTCTGTTTTTCAGTAAAATAATTTCATCAGGACAGGAGGAAAAATGGACCTTTACATTTATGGATTTATATGCATTTATAGCTTGTCAATTCACTAAAATCCCACAAGTTGAGTCATGTTTTATAAACATCATCCTGAGTTTCTGTAAAAATCTACAGATTTAAGGGCTTGGCAAAGATGGATGACCTTGATTTTCATAAATTTTCACTAAATGACCAGTTGAAATTTAAGTTAATCCTTGAAATTTTGACACTTAATGGGTTTTTTTAACAACAGATATCAGGGGGAATTAAGTCTTGGTAATTTCTCCTTTTACTGTTGGAAAATTTCATTTTCTCTCTGAACTTCTTGGTTTAGCTCCGGGGTTGTTGCTGAGATCCGGGGTTGGACTGAGCTCCTGTGGCTCCATGGGATGGAAGTTTATCCCTGTTTTCCTCTTCCTTTTGCAGTGTTGTTTGCTGCTGGACTCCCCCTGTCCCCACAACCCCGCAGGATGATATGAGACTTGAAAGAAGACGATGCATACAGGTAAAAGCTGATTTTTCAAGGCTTTTTAGAAGGGAAAAGAGTTGATGTTTTCATGTGCTTTTTGTTTCTTCTCCGTTCTCTACACCCCTAAAATTCCAAACTTAGCAGAATATTGAAGAACCTTTGAAATTTTGAACCTTTTTGAGTTTCGAAATCTTTCTTTGCCCTTTGGAAAAACTCTTCTGCAGCTTTGGAAACTCTTCTCCCAGGAACAAAATGGTTTCACTGAATGGAAATAACTGTTTGCAAAGTTTTATGCTTTGAAAGGGTTTGCTTTTGAAGATGTGCTGGTTCTTGGGGATGTCCCATGCAAGAAAAAGTTGTTACCCCTTCTTAAAATTGATGTTTTAGGAAGTTCTTCCATTTTTGCCTACTTAAAATCCTCTAAGTGACAGATGTATTTGCAGATTCAACAGATAATTTTTAGTGATACTCTTTTGCTGGAAAAATAATTCATATTTTCTATAGAAATAGAATAAAATAAGAGTTTATCCAAGAGGGTTGGTGGAGTTCTTTATACCAAAATACCCATTTTTTTGAAGCAGTTCTTGGGGCCAAACACACCTAAGAGGGGATCCTTGGGGTTGCTTGTTCAGCTTTAAAGCCCAAGGAATCCTCAGGGCTGGGAAAAAAAAAACCTGGGTGGATTTACGTGTGCATCCAGATCATCTCCTGATTGACAGTTTTCAGTTGCATCAGCTGTTCCTGCATAAACAGCTTTGCAGGGTATATTTACAGGGAGCCTCTTGGATTAAGCCCAAGATGCTGCAAGTGGAGATTTCACTCAGCGAGAACTAAACATCCTTCATCCCCCACTTGAGTGGCTGGGAGTTGTGTGTTGATAACTCCAGTGAAACTGGGGTCTAAAGGCTTCTAAAATTAGCTTGGGCCAAGAAGAGAAGAAAGAAAAACTAATCCAAAGGGATAATTAATTTGTTTTAAATACCTAAAGCATTTAAAAGTTCTCCAAGTTGCAGCTTTGGGTGGCCCATCGAGTTTGGGGAGCTCTGTTTAGTAGTCACATGGTTCAAGCATAACTTAAATATTGAGAGAATGTTTTGAAAAGCTTTCAAAGTGTTCATCCTACAACTGAAAGGAGAGATAATGGTATGAAATAGTGTTTGAGAGAATTAAATTTCAAATTGCAGTGCATTAATCTGATTCAAAACTTCCAACTGGAAGCACTTTCAGTTTTGGTCAAGATTTCTGATGATGTTGAACTTGGAGGATGATGAGCTTAAAGAACAGAAATATAGACAAGATTTTGAAATTTTAAGTCGTAATTCTGTCTTCTGCAGCCCAAATTCTTTATTCACAAGTCCCATGATAAATACAGCTTGAAAAACAGTGGTGCCCTGACAAAATCCTTCAGGCTTCTGACGTGTTAGAAGTTAGACCAGTAAGATTATTTTCAGTTTTCTCTTTGTTAGGAGAGCCAATGTTGGGGTGCTGAGTTCCTGAGAATAAACAAGATTTGCAGCCTTAGAATGAAAACCTGAACTGGGATTATGTTGTAGGGCAGTAACAAGAGTCATCTGGTGACTCTGCTGAAGTTCAAAGGAGCTGGTGAGAGCTCAGACCTGGAATTGAGATGTTTTGTGGTTACTGGTGATGGTTCTTTTGCATTTTCAAGGAGGTTTCTTGAGGGTGAGGGATCAGAGGCGCCTGGTGGTGTCTGAACTACCTTTGGCTAAAGGGTGAAAGCTTCTGATGGGCATCACTTTATTTCCCTGCAAGCTGACCTACTCTAAACCCCTAAAATCACCCACAGCATAACTGGGGGAAACAATACTATGGAGGAAGAGGATTTTTTCACTTTTTCTATCGTGGAATACTTACATTTCAGATTGAAAACACAGAAATGTGCTAAAAAAAACCAACCAAACCCTGAAAATGCGAAGAAATGGGGATATTGAATGTTGTTTTCCAATATGAATAACCAGGAAAACAAACAAGGCCAAAGGCACCTGGTTTGGGTCAGGAATAGTGTGGGCACAGCCCAGGGCAGGGATTGTCATAGAATCACAGAATCAGCTGGGTTGGAAAGGACCTCTGAGATCATCAAGTCCAACCCTTGATCCAACCCCGCCGTGGTTCCCAGCCCATGGCACTGATGCCACATCCAGTCTCACCTTAAAAACCTCCAGGGATGGAGAATCCACCACTTCCCTGGGCAGCCCATTCCAATGGCTGATCACCCTCTCTGGAAAGAAATTCTTTCTAATATCCAACCTAAACCTCCCTTGGCACAGCTGAAGACCCTGAGCCCTCTTGTCTTGCTGAGAGTTGCCTGGGAAAAGAGACCAACCCCCCCCTGGCTCCCCCCTCCTGTCAGGGAGTTGCAGAGAGTGAGGAGGTCTCCCCTGAGCCTCCTCTTCTCCAGGCTGAACAGCCCCAGCTCCCTCAGCCTCTCCTCACAGCACTTGTGCTCCAGTCCCTTCCCCAGCCTCGTTGCTCTCCTCTGGACCTGCTCCAGCCCCTCAATGTCCTTCCTGAGCTGAGGGCCCAGAACTGGACACAGCACTCCAGGGGTGGCCTCACCAGCGCTGAGTCCAGGGGCAGAATCACTTCCTTGGACCTGTTGGCCACACTGTCCCCCTGTGCTGGCACTGGTGAGGGACCTCCAGGGCTGTGTCCAGTTCTGGAACCTCATGGAAGAGAGACATGGAGGGGCTGGAGTGTGTGCAGGGAAGGGAGCGGAGCTGGGGAAGGGGCTGGAGCAGCAGGAGGGGCTGAGGGAGCTGGGGGGGCTCAGCCTGGAGCAAAGGAGGCTCAGGGGGGACCTTCTGGCTCTGCAACCCCCTGACAGGAGGGGGGAGCCGGGGGGGGGTCGGGCTCTGCTCCCAGGGAACAAGGGACAGGAGGAGAGGGAACGGCCTCCAGCTGTGCCAGGGGAGGCTCAGGTTGGATTCTGGGAAAAATTTGTTGCTGGAAAGGGTGTTCAGGCCTTGGCAGGAGCTGCCCAGGGAGCTTTGGAGTCCCCACAGTGGACATGGTGCTTGGGCACGAGTGGACCTGGCAGGGTTTGGACTCAATGATCTTAGGGCTCTTTTCCAGCCTTACTGATTCTATGATTCCATGATTCCATGTTACCTTGCAGGCTTTTTAGAATCTATCCTGGCTTTCCCAGAAACACTCTGCAATAAGCAAAGCTGGGGCTCAGCTCCTTGTAGGAAAAGCCAAGTTTGTGTTTCAGATGCCCAAGTTGTGATAACACAGGGAATGTGTTATCAGGTAACGCCTGAGAATGTGGTTTGTGACAAAAAAATATTTCCAGAATGGGAATTTTTCACTTCTTTGTACTTTGAAAGTCTCTCCAGGACATTTTGGGAAGGGAAGGAACCTGACAGTTGTGGTTGTAGTTATGCTGGTAGTTATCCTAGCAATGGGATTGTGCTGTGTTCCCACACAGAAGGATTCACCTTGTGATTAAAATTCCGTGTTCCAAACTTATTGCTACATCTTATCCTGCTCCTTTTAATCCCAGTGGAACTCTGTGGTTGGTTGTTATTTTTTTTCCCCTCCTCTTTATGGAGATTCCTTATAAAAATCCTCTGGTTTTATAACAGCTTTTTGGGTTTGACTTTTTGACCTGGGAATATGTATCTAAAAATGTTGAGTTGTCTGATTTTTAAGCTTTTGAAGAGCTCAAATCTTCTTTTCTTAACCTTTGTAAGAAAACAGAGTAACATAATATCAAATTATTCTCATCGACGTGGTAAATGCACCAGAGGTGTTGAGAACCAAGCAAATGTGATGGTGCATTGTTTGATAAAATATTGGAGGTGCTCTTATTGCTCCTAACTTTAAAAAATTCAACTATTCATGTTTGGAAAAGAAGAAAAAAAGCCAATCCAACGTTTTCAATTAGAACAGTGCAAGAGCAATGAAATAATCAATATTTGCACAGATACCTGTCTTCCCCCAGCTGTATTACTTCCTAAAATATAAGAAATCCAGAGTAATAATTCCTGGGAAGTTCTGGGATTGGGTTGAGTTTACAATCTGCAAGTGTTGGTTTTATGGAAGAAAAACCTGAAAATTTCGAATTGGGCCACGTCTCTCACGTCTCATATTGCTAATATTTTAGCCACTGATTTCACTGAGCCTGTAGCTGTTTTAAAGAATGTTTTTATATGTGTCAGTAGTAAAAAAAAAACCCAAAACAAAGCAGGAAAAAAAAAACAACCTGTCAGAATAAACTGTGTCCCTGTTGCTGCTCCGTGTTTTGAACCCCAGCCCTGCCTTTGAACTGGCTCAGGCAGAGCTACTTTTTTACCAGGGAATTCCAGAAAATCTCTGGGCTATCCCTATCCCTTTCCTATATCTTTTTCTGGTTCCCATGGAGTAATTGCACCCCTGGAGTGTGTTTTGTGAGGGGAATGTTGTTGGCATAAACCCGGAGCTGGGTTGGGAAGGAGCAAACGGGTGCCCCGTGTGCTCATTCCCTCCTGGAGCACTGGGTTTGTTTCTGGTGTGTGGCTTTGATTCCGGAGGGAATCTTGATTCCAGTCAGAATCTTGTCCCTCAGTAACTTGTTCACACGTTGAACTCTGTTTTTCAGGCAGTTTTTGGTGGATATTCAGGTCTTGGCCGAGCAGAAGTTTGACATAAACACAAGATCCCGATAAAATAATGGATGAACCGGGGCTGCTCATTAGGAGGGGAAGTTTTAAATATAACCAGCTAATGAGGACTTGGATGTTTGCAGGGTTAACCACTATTTTTCCATGGATAAATCCCTTTTGCAGGAGTGGTTGGTGCTGTGTTTCTGCCTGGGTTTTGTGAGAAATCAGCCAGGAAGGAGTCCTGGGTGAAGTTACTCAGTGAAGGGCGACATTTCTCATATTGAAAGTGGAAGTTCTGCTTTTCAGAGAAGGAGTCATTGACCTCAATGAATGATAACCTTGAAGTCAAGAGACTAAATTAGTGCTCCACTTTCTGTATTTGAGATCAGGAAAGTGAAAACCTGGACAGCTAAAGTTAGATTCGTGCATCCATATTTAAAAAGAAGTTGCCTATTTAAAAGAAAAGGGCTTTTTTTTTTTTTGTTCCCCTCCTCCAAAATGGCTCAGGACCTGTGATATTGAAGATTTCAGTTTTCAGCCTCAGTCCTCATCTAAGAGGAAACCAGTGACAAAAATCCTGTTCCAGGCTTTTGCCATGGAATTGCAGCCTGGTGGAGAATTCTGCTTTCCTTACTCAGGAACAAAGCAGAGCATCTAACCCAGAAAATCTTTAGGAGCCTCTGTCATTATATATAGTTTTAATATTTTGGAAAAGTAATTTATGTTCATTTTGTCTCCTGTTTCATGTGGCCCTCTTGTAAAAACTTTGGGGAGTTAATTTTCAGCAAAGTATTAAGTGCTGAGGACATTTCTTGGTGATGAGAAGTGGTCCTCCAGCAGGCTGAAATTTATTTCTCTTACCTATTTCTGAGGGCAAAGACTCACTTAGACTTGAGAAAAATTTGATTTTGAACAACAAAAAAATATAATTCAGATGAAGAACTGCAACATTAACTATTAAAAACACTGAACACTTCCAGAATGGTTGGTCAGTGCAGTGACAAGGCCCCATGACCAAAACACTGCAAATCCAGAGTCTTTCTACAGCCTTTAAAGTCATCAAAGGATGGAATGAAAAACTCCCCTGTGATGTCAGAGCTCAGTCTGGGAATCAAAAGTAAAGGTTCTCTTGGGTAAGGCACTCATGGAATGGTGTTTGGAGCCTTGGAATTGTGCTGGGTGGTTTGCTGGGAGGAGCACCTCATTGGGCAGCACAGCTTTTGTGTCCTGTTCCCTGGGCTTTTGGTGGAAAACTGGCCATGGATTGATTCTCTTTGCTGGGTTGGGAGGTTTTGGAGTGAAGTGAGGAGCGAGGGTGGGTGTTGAGGTGAACCTGTCCCTGTGTTCCTGGGGAAAGCCTTTGGTTTGTATCTGCAGGAAATTCTTCCATGACCCTGGCACGGTCAGGAGTTCAGGAGCTTTCCCAGCTTTCTAAGAATCTCATCTGAAGTCTTGCATTCATCCCAGGGAGCAGATCTTCCATTGCAAATGGCTTTATTTTTATTTCATGGAATCACTGAGGTTGGAAAAGCCCTCCCAGGCCATGGATCCACCCTGTGCCCCATCCCCACCTTGTCCCCCAGCCCAGAGCACTGAGTGCCACATCCAGGCCTTCCTGGGACACCTCCAAGGCTGGGGACTCCAAACCTCCCTGGGCAGCCCCTTTTTGGAGACAGAATACCCAAAATTCATCACTTTAGACCTATCACTGGACAAGCTTAATAGTGACTTAACTTAAACTTGTCCCACTTCAGTTCCTGAGCACACTCTGTAAAATCCATGAGCAGGGGAGCAAATGTTTGTGGGAGACATCCTGCTTTATAAATGGTGCAGCCAGGTGGAAATAACCTCTCCCTCCATCCCTAGAGGTTATATTCATTTGGGGTTAGGTTTTAAAGTACAGAGAGAGGCCACAGGATGGCTCTTAACAGCCAGGCCTCAGTACCTGGTAGTTCTTGGTGAGAATTCTGTTTGTAATCCTTTATGAGGCAGGTGGAGGGCAAGAACTGGGCAAATATTCTTCCTGAATCTTGCTGAAATTGGACATCCTGACTTCTTAAAATCTGTATTTCTCTGTTTTAGTCAGCCTGCTGCTTCCTGTTCCATTCATTCCCTGAGAGGTGGGTTTTAATGTTTCTATCAGAAGCTGTTCCAGGCAGTGGTGTCCAGATGTTCCAGTGCCTAACTGGGATGCCAGGCTGGTGTATTCCCAGCTTGCCAAAGCAAATAAGATACACTCAGCCTTGCTGACAGAGTTTTTGCCTGGTTATACATCAGGGAGTAAGTTCTTCTCACCAGGTTTGTGATGATTTCCATGTGTTTATATGCACTCAGCTGTCCAGGCTTGGATAAGACAACTTAAGGCTGCTCTGACATCACCTAAGACATCATCTGAGAGGGTCTAGTTAAACCCTCCTGTCCTAAGGAACACAATTAAGCTTAAAATGTCGCAAAACTGAGGATGTTTCAGCTCTCAGATTGTCATTGTGATGAAAATTAATCTCATTATTCTCAAAACCATGTATTTCTTGATAAGCTGTTAAGGCCAGTGATTAGATTAGAGAGCAAGAAACAATCATTTGTGTTTATGATGGCAAATGTAAAGCTCTGACCTTCCAGTTATCCTGGGAACAGCGGGAACAACATCTCTCCATCAGCCCAGGGATCTGCTGGGGCCTGGTTTGAGGTTCAGCACTTCCTGGACACCTCCCACATCCCACTCCTGGGGACATTTTGCTGAGTTAAGTCCCCAAATATCTTTGGAGAGCTGGATTTTAGTTCCTTCAGACAGAACCAGCTGTTGGGCATGTGAAGGTGGAACAGGTGGCAACAGTTTTGTTCCAGGCAGAGGAGGGAGATTTGTTCTGGATTTCCTCCTTCCCCGTGGGAATCTGTTGGTTCCTGCATTTTCCTCACAAATTGGTTATTACTGATCCCTTAAAAAGCTGTTGAGTTTTTCTTTTACTGGCTAATTCTGGATCTTCTGACTGGTTTTCTTTTTCACATACTCTTGACTTCTGTTTCATTATCTGAATGAATCCACTTTATGTGTGAACAGAGAATCCACCCTCAAGTTTGCTAAACCCTCCAAAACTAAAGTCCACAGTTCCTCAGGGCTGTCCCATCACTCCAGAGGAACAAAGAACTTTCTGGCAATCCATGAAGATCCCTGCACACAAAACAGCAATTATAGAAGCCCAAAAAGTGGTTTTTTAGCTTATCTGTAGCAGGGCTGTCATCCATCCTTGTGCTCCTCCATCCGAGGTCCTGAAGGTGCCTAAGTGGAATGAACTGATCCTGCAAGATTTTATATCTTAGTAAAAGTATCTACAGTTCTCCTGCCATATTAATATGAATTTTGACTTGCTATCAATGTCTCTCAGTCCATCAGATCCTTCTCTGTGAGTTGGATTGAGTATAAAACTGGCGGGATTTTCCTGTAGGTGTGGAATAGTGGCTTATGTGTCTTATATCAGCTTATAAAATATATAATAAATTAAAAAACCCCCCACCAAATATGTTTACCAAGTACCTTCCAGTAATCCAGAGGCCTTGTGCTGGTTTGGAGTTTGCCCTTTGAAATATTTCGCTTCCTGAAGTTTGTGAAAAGCAAAAGATGTCCATCAAAATTCCATTTACAGCTGCACTTTAGGGAGTGTTCCAGAGGTTTATGTTAAGATGAAGCTTTAGGTAGGCTGTCTTAGGTCCTTGAAGACTAAAAAAGACAATAATCTGGTAATTGATTTATTCTTATTTCTTAAGTTTCAACATTCTAAAACTTTGAGCTGTAAAACCAAGCGATCATTTCCCGGTGCTGAGTAATTCCTGGAGACTTCACTGAGTAAAATGATGCATCCATGGAATGCAGTTTAAGTGTATTTCTGGTGCTTGGTCTCAGAAGGTGATATAAATAAGCCAATGTTTCTTTTTAAGCTTAAAAATGTTCACATCTCTGGAGTTTTCTCCGAAACTCAGTTTTTCAAAATTGCCCTGTCGAGGTCACAGAATCCCAGAAGGGTTTGGGTGGGAAGGGACCTCAAAGCTCATCCCATCCCACCCCCTGCCACGGGCAGGGACACCTTCCACTAGCCCAGGTGGCTCCAACCTGGCCTTGGACACTTCCAGGGATCCAGGGGCAACCACAGCTTCTCTGGCCAACCTGAGATGTGAAGATAATGATGATAAATAAATAACTGAGACAATAAAAGGTGTTTTTTTGTGTGCTTTAATTTAGAGCAGTTTGGGATGATCTTGGCCTGTCAGTGTTTTGTCCTTGTTGATCCCTGATGTCCCTGACCTTTGGGTCTGATTAGAGCAGTGACTTCTTTTAAACTTTGCAAAGAAAGAGGTTCAGCAGCCCAAAATCTTGACCAAGCAGTTCTTGGACAGTGGCTTTTGATGTGTTTTCCTTTCCTTACATCCAGGGATTTCACAAACATGGGCTCACAACTGACCCTTCCCTGGTTTGCTGTTTGGAAGGAGGTTTTCTCCAGCCACTCTTTGTAAGTGTAAGGAACAGAGGAGTCAGAGGAGATTTAAGAATAAAAATTCCCCCACAAAAAGGCCCCTTTCCCTGTCAGTAAACCGAACATTCCCAGCCTGCGGAGCCGATCCCGTGGAACAGCCACATCTGTGCTGGGTCACTGTCCCAGCCCGTGCAACTGGGTGGCTGCCTGAAAGCTGCCTGTTGGGAAGGATTCCTGGAACATGCTGACTGCCACACATTCCCAGGAGTTACTGGGGAAGAGCTGGTTGGAGCGGGTGCTGTGAACGCTGGAACGCTGTACGGACACACCGGATCATGGATCTGTGTTTGGGACCCTTCCTCAGCCCAGCTCAAGGTGTACAGCTGCTAATTCCATGATCCCTCAACTTTTAAAAATCCTTTTTCCTTTCCCTTTGGAGATGTCTCAGAACAAGATTGATTTTTGTTTTCCCTCCTTGATTTTTTCTTCCCCTTTTTTTCCCTCTTGTTCTACCTTTTATTATTTATACATAATATATAAATATACATCTATCTATAACTTTTTTTTTTTTTGCTGATCTGGAGCTGCAGCAAGATTCCTTTGCTTCCTTCTCTCTTCCAAAGCACAAGAGAATTTTGTGTGTTTTCCTGTAGGTTTCCTTCAAAAATTCAGCTTTCCCTCCATCTTTTGACAAACTGTATCCGTCAAGTTGTTCTTGTCCTTTGGCTTTATGGACTTTGGGGGTCTTCATGACTTCTCTTCTGGAGAAAAGAGATTTTCCTCAGCAAAAAGAGGCTGTTTAACACCCAAATCAATGGGTCAGTTTTCAAGTGAGGATCCTGCACCTTCAGTTTAAATTCCGTGTTCGGCTTTTGTTTTCCCTACAAAGATTCCGGTAGCAAAAGGCTCCAGGCAACAACAGTTTGGATCCTGAGAAAGGCAAAAAGTAGTTGTTTTGTTTTTTTTTTTGTTTGTTTGTTTGGTGTTTTCTTTTATGTCTGGAGGCATGTGGAGCTCCAGGGGAAGGCAAGAAGCAAAACTTCTTTTTTTTTTTTTCTTGGGAGAAATCCAGACTCCATAGGCTGCCATCCAAATGCAAAAATTCTGACACTCTCTGCTCAGAAAAAAAGTGCCACCAGAACAGAGCCAGCTGAATACTCCACTGCCTCAATAGAAGGCAGTTTCCTGAAATAGAATTTGGGAGCTAACTTTGTCTAGAGCAGGGGATTTGGGTTGAAAACACTTCCAGATCCACGGTGACGTCTTTTTCCTTGGAGTTGCTCACTCTGGCTCCAGGTATTCCTGTAAACACTCCGGGTGTGTATGAAGAGGAATAATTCGTGTCCTGTAACTCTGAATTACAGCCTTAATAATATGAAGGAAAAAAATCTACTTTACCTTTTCTTCTGGGAAGGGATTGGTAGAGGAGAAAATGGAATTCTTGCTCTCATAGAATCACAGAATCATGGAATGGTTTGGGTTGGAAGGGACCTTAAAGATCATCCAGTTCCCACCCCCTGCCATGGGCAGGGACACCTTCCACTAGCCCAGGTTGCTCCAAGCCCCATCCAGCCTGGCCTTGGACACTTCCAGGGATCCAGGGGCAGCCACAGCTTCTCTGGGAATTCTATCCCAGCCCCTCCCCACCCTCACAGGGAAGAATTCCTTCTGTCCAAAACCACTTTGCACAGACACACTGGCTCAGTCTTTACAGCCTGGTTACAGTATTTTAACACAGTGTTTTACTTTGTATCACACTTTTTCCCGAGGATCTGGCTTTATTAACAGTATCTTTTTGCCATCAAAAATCCACGTTATCCTGCACAACAGATTAGCAGGAGCTTCCTCTTTCCAAGAAGCTGCAGCAAACCATTAGGAAGATGGTTAATCTCCCTCCTGGATAAGCCTTTTGATCAGTTTAGAGAAAAGTGAATTGTTGTCTCGTGAGCAAGTCTGTGGAGCGGGCTACTTAAACAAAGTGATTTGGGCTCCTTTCAAGATCAGCTCCTAATGAATCGTCTGAATTTCATCAAAGACCAGGTAATTAGACAGGTATTGCACCTTTGGATTAATGGGACCTCTGACAGAGGCCTGGCTTTCCTTATGCCAAGTTAGGAACTCTCTGCTAGAGCTGATCAGGTTTTGAAAACAAGAAACGCCTCAGGAAGTTGTTGGAAGCATCTGTAGAAGATGCTCCATGGAAATGCTCAGTTTTGAAGAGTCAGGGAGTCTCTGTTCTCCAGCTCCTTCTGGGCTCCTCAGTACAGTGACAAGGGAAGGGACAAACATGGGAATTCCAAGAATGACTGAGCCTGATGTGCTTCTGGCCCTCAGGAATGAAATCCCGGCTCGTTCCTCATCTGAGGACACAAAAGGACTGTAGTGTCCCATCCTTCTGGAACAGGAGGTTGTAGCCAGGTGGGGATCCAGGGCAAGAGGAAACGGCCTCAAGCTGTGCCAGGAGAGGCTCAGGTTGGACATCAGGAAGAGTTTCCTCACTGGAAGGGTTGTCAAGCGTTGGAATTCAGCATCATCCAGTCCCACCCTCACCGAGCACCGACAGAATCGCCCCTAACCCACGTCCCCGAGGGCCACCTCCAGGTGCCTCTTGAACACTTCCACAGACAGTGACTCCACCACCTCCCTGGGAACTTATTCCAAGGCCTGACCACTCCTGCAGGGATAAGTTTTTCTGGTATCTGATCTGCACCTCCCCTGGCAAAATCATTGAATCCTTGGGGACGTTCTGAAACATTGGACTGTTGGCTAAAGGTGGCCAGTCCGTGGCACTCTGAAGACCTACCATGCTTTCCTCTCACAGATCATGGCAGTTTTCCCACTTGTGTCCACTTCCTTTTGTCTGTAGAGATATTGGGAAGCCTCCTCTTCCCCTTCCATGGGGCAGAAGAAGGGGAAAAGAAGGGAAGTCCTTTAGGGCACCTTCTCTTTGGTCCCGATGGGGCTCTCGGGAGCCGCTGAGAATCGCAGCGTTCCTACCAATTCCTCAAGAAGCTTTGAGGAGCCTGTGTGAGATCTGAGTGACATTTTGAAGCAGCTCTGTGCTCACTGGCACAGCACTGCCAGGGAACAACACCCTGTTGCTCTCAGCCCAGATGCTCTGGCAGATCTCACCTCGTGTGTCGCCACTGCTTGGCAGCGGGGCCGGTGCTGCAGAGCAGGAGGAGCAGGTGCTTTGGGTTCTTTCTGCTCGTTCTGCACCAGCTCCCTGGTTTTTTGCAGTGGGTTTGGAGCACCATAAACAATATTGCTCTTTTTTTTTCTGGTTTTAAACTCTTAGACGGACTCAGTAAAAAGTTGGGCCCGATGGCAGCCACTGGGTGAGGATGAGGAGTTATGTGGCTCCTGTTTTGGGAGATACTGTGCTTGTTTTTTGCTTCCCTCAAATGGTTTGGGTTGGAAGGGACCTTAAAGATCATCTCATTCCAACCCCCTGCCATGGGCAGGGACACCTTCCACTAGTTCAGGTTGCTCCAACCTGACCTTGGACACTTCCAGGGATGGGGTATCCAAAATCTCTCTGGGCAGCCTGATCCAGCACTGCAGTGGCAGAAAGGCTTATTACCTTGAAGGCTGTTCTGTAATTGCTTTAGTTGATGTCCTGCTGATGGTGACATTTCTTTGCACCCCCTTTTGAAGCCTCTCTTCCCACAGTAGCCTGGAGGAGGGCACTTCCAGCTTCTTCCCTCTTCCCTTAGAATCTGCTTCCTGGGAAAGAGTCAGGCTGTTAAATACTCCACAAGTGTGTTTGCCAGAGGACTGTGGGAGCCACCTGCCAGGCATGAAATGGGGTTTTATTCACCTAGAACATTCTTTTGAAACCCTAATGCTGAAGTTTGAAGTGCAGTGGTAGCTCAACCTTTAAATGAAGAGTTTGTGTGTTATTGTTTCACTTTCCTTGCCTTGCAGTTCCCTTGATCCTTGGTCACATGATGTGGTAGGAGGTTTTGGTTCTTTAGATTGCAGCACAGTTGTGGCTGGTGCCTGTAAGTGTGATGCTCAGGATGTGCTCAGGAACTGGAATTCCCCTCTGCCCAGACCAAGGACACAGTTGGGTTGGAAACTCCGTAAGAATCGAAAACCTTCCAGGGTCAGAACTTCATTAACATTTCTGCTCCAAACTGAATTTGGGATGAGCTTCCCACAGAACACAGTTGGTGGCTGAAGCTCCAAGAATTCCTTGTGTGTTTAGTATTTGGATCCTGGCAATAATTTTACATCATCACCTTTCCTTAGAAACACTCAGGTCTCTTCCCTCAGGTGGAATCCTCTTGTCCCTCTGGACCTCTCTGGAAAACCCAACCCAAACACCAAACCAGATTTTCCTTGCTGTAGTTTATATTATAATTTTGGGAATAAATTCTTGGCTCTGAGGGTGGTGAGACCCTGGCCCAGGTTGCCCAGAGAAGCTGTGGCTGCCCCTGGATCCCTGGAAGTGTCCAAGGCCAGGCTGGACAACCTGGGATAGTGGACCCCATGTGGAGCCTTTAATGTTGCTCTCAACCCAAACAATTTGTGATTCTGTAAGATGTAGACGAAATTTAAAGGTTTTAAATTTGCACAACTTTGGTACTTGGATGATGTTACTTCTATTATTATTATTGTTGTGAGAAAAAGCTCAATTTTAATAGGAATACTGCTTAGTTTATGCTACAAAAAGTTAAGCTTTAGAAGGAAAAGTATGAGTTACACTTCAAAAGTAGTTTTCTTAAATCACAGTATCATCCTAAAGGAATAGTGACAGTTTTTGTTTGGTTTGTGGGTGGGTTTTGTTGTTTTGTTTTGTTTTAAAA
Source organism: Neopelma chrysocephalum (assembly GCF_003984885.1). Taxonomy (NCBI): domain Eukaryota; kingdom Metazoa; phylum Chordata; class Aves; order Passeriformes; family Pipridae; genus Neopelma; species Neopelma chrysocephalum. The sequence goes on along the minus strand of NW_020897828.1, from coordinate 1,055,236 downwards.
TTTTCTAGGTTTAAATTTGTGTTACTTGAGAGAAATTCATGCAGTTTACAGTGAGCTCCACTTTGGGCTTGTATTGTTTGGATTACTGAAGTCTGGCATCACTAGTTTTTTAGTGGTTTTTAGCTGCAAGGATATTCAACCACACTTAAGTTTTTTTTCTCCTTGGAAGCCACTACTTCAAGACGAGACAAACCAAAAGGAGTAATTACTTAAACTTAAAAGTGCATATCCTAAATACAGAAATTATTACAAAGGCAGGAAATTGGCCTTTCAAATAAGTGCTTTGGAACTGGGAGGTTTGACTGTGCTTGTGAAAACCTGGGTTTAGTTCTGGTTTCAGTTGTGATGAGCAGTGAGGCAGAGATGGAAATATTATTAAAACTTTTTACTGGGGGCTGATTTATTGTTTAAGGACTTGAGAAGTGTGAATGGAGCTTGTCAGGCCTGGCTTGAGATGTCTGTAAAAGGCTGTGTGAGAATATCAGTTATCAAATCATTGGGAACGCAGCAGGGAGATGCTTTAATTGCAATTTACAGCCTGTGAGGACTTTATGGAATAGCTCCGGTGCTTCCAGGCTACTTTGGAGTGAGGAAAAACCTTGAATGTTGTTATTTTTATGAACTATAATATGGATTTCCCAAGGACAGCAAGCCTGGGAGTTTGGAAGGATTGTGGTTTATAGGAATTATATCAGAATTTGTGTTATTAACACGGAGAATAAAACAATGTAATGCCTCCCAGTCCAACAGAACTGCTCTGCTTGTTGCCAAAACTAAGTATGTGCTATGAACTTCTGCTGGAGTGAAATGAACTGCTTTAAATTCATCCATGAAATCAGCCATGGAAGGAATTCCCTGGAATCATCCCACCAGCAGATTCCCCATAATCGAGGTGTAATTTATAACAGCGGATACTTTTTTGTAGTTCAGTTTTTCACTTAAAAAGCCTCTCTCTGTGTGTAAGTCCTCCAAAAGCTTCTGTTTGACACGAATTAGGTGTGTGATATGTTAATTTTTTGCCAGCCTAGCAATCCCCAATAAAGTGTGGCACAGCCAGTTTGGAATTAGGAAAGCAAAAAGACTTGTGATACCAATATAGGGCTGTGGAAGGAGGGGATAGAAAACCTGCAAACACACCCTTGCCCACGTGCCAAGTGATTTTATAAAACCAAGTTGGTTTTATTTTCAAGTTGAAATTAAAATTTCATCGATTGTAGGTGAAATCTGCCTTTATGGTGAACACCAGAACGTGACTTGGACGGACAGAATACTTTGAAAATTCCATGTGATTCTTTAACTTGCAGAGAGTTAAAAAGATTTTGCATCAATCCCTAACACTGTATGTATTCAAAACTACAGAAGTACTTTGAGATCCTCCCCCTCTCTCCTGAAAGCTGTTCTCTTTGGTCAGGTATTGAATAATTTATATCATGTGAGACTATTGCACATGATGTATTCAGCCCTTGTTTAGCTCTTACATTAATGGTTTGGCATGCTGGCTGTACATTGATATGGGAGATGCTTCCCATTTTTTCTCTACCAACTGTTTAAATATATCTTGTGCCTCAGTAACTGCAAATGGGAAATAGAATAATTCAAGTAATTTCCCTTGATGGTTTTTATGCGTAGGAAAAGATTTCTTTCTTTTTTTTTTTTATTTTACTTTATTTTATTTTATTTTTATTTTTTGATGTGTTTGCACAGTCGATTAAAGGAGAGCTTTAAAAATGATCCTGGTATTTATGGTAACCTTATGTTCAGCTGGAACAGTGGGATGTGAACAGGGAAGTTGAGACTTCAGGCCAGGTATTGATTGGGAATAAAATATCGGGTGCTTTCCACTTCTCATATGGTTTTACATGTTGCCAGGTAGGAAATTTATTCAACCTTTAATTAGTTTTGCACTGAAAATCGTCATGTTATTTCTGCTCGCTTTGGAGGCTGCACCAACACGAGAAACTCTGAGTTAGCTGCTGATAAAAGTGTTTCCCTGGAAGGACAGTGGAGAAGGATTAGTGCTGCAAAGTCCTGGCCCAGTCGGGATTGCCTGGAAAATCTTGTAAGCCCGTGTTGGGATAACGCTGCTCCTGCTCCCTGCGTGGCTGCTCTGCTGCAGGGCTTGGGAAGATGGACTAAAAAGCGATATTTTAGTTAAAAAAGCTGTCAGGAGATAAAGAATAGACGGCACTGATTTTTGGGGGTGCACACACTGAGATATTTGCGTGTGTTTTAGGGGCATCAAAGGAAATATTTCGGTGGTTTTCCTGCTGATAAAAGGTCCCAGATGAAGTTGTTACGTTTTTCTAAAGGAGGGAGCCGGTAAAACTTTTAATTCCCGTTGGCACCGGGCTGTGGAACTTGGAAAAAGCAGGTTCTGTGGCTCAGATCTGGAAAGTTTGGAGCGTCACAGGGATCCGTGGAGAATAGGGACCTTCCCCCCTCTTTATCCACCACCCAGGTGAGCGGCGCAGGGAAAGTCCCGGCAGGATCCTGGGGGGATCCGCGGGGCTGCCGGGGCTTCCCACCCTGTGCCCGGGATGCCCCTGGGCAGGAGGGGTCTGTTCCCGGTGCCAGGCACCTTCCAGAGGCACTGGAGAACAGGAAGCACCCCCCCCCCCCCCACCCCGCTCCCAGGTGAGGGAATCGCAGCAGCGCTTCCACATCGCTGTGGGCTGGGAAAGTGGAGTAAAAACATGCCCGGGATCGGGATCGCTGCGGCCGCCACGGCGTAAGGAGGGATCTGTGGAACTCCTGGAGTGGCTCCCAGAGTAAGTCTGACTGTCAGTCTTTGCATTTCGAGACGCCGGTTTTCCAAACCCACAGCCCGTGCCCGTGGGAAAGGGGATCTCCCGAGGAGAGGAGCCTTGGAAGCGGTGCTGGTCAGCGGCTGGCTCTGCTCCTCCATGGATCCACACAGTCACAGGCACAGACACGAATGTTCTGCCAGATAACCTGATTTTCATTTAAATCGCTGGCAAAAATTGGCTTATTTCTCCTAGGATGCTTCGGTCCTTTTACCGGTGGTCGGAGGACCTGGAATTCGTTTGCTTAAAATCTGCCGGGGGGGGGTGAACAATAATAATAATAACAATAATAATAATAATAATAATAATAATAATAAAGGATGGTCTTTCTTTAGGGTTAAAACCAAGCAAATTGACCAGAAATGGAACAGAAATTAAACAGAAATTAATGTCCTGTGGAAAAGGGAAGGACAGGATCAGCCTGGAATTTTAGGAGGTGACCTGACTTAAGGCAGTGAAAGGGAACTTTACAGCTTTTCAAAGCCCTCGGAAGGATCGCAGCCGAGCGAGCTCCCACTCGGGGAAGCGTCGGGATACGCTTTTTAAGCATCCCAGCCCTGGCGAAGGCGTCCCGGAGCCGGGGCAGGGAAGTTGGAATCCTATGCGCGGCGCTTATCCATAATCCCGTGTATCATGGCTGCGCCGCCCTGCCCTTGCTGTGGGGGTGAAATGTAGAACATGAGGCTGATCCTCGGGAGATGGAGCTAATTTCGCCCTAAACTTGAAAGTGTTAACAGCGCCTTGAAAATGTGACAAAGCTCAATCGCGCTCCTTGTTTATGGATCCCGCTCCCATTGGACGCCCGCGAGCAGCTCTGCCCTGGCAACTGAGCGCGGTCATTTGCATAGCGCGCCGCCATTGGCTGGCGCGCCGGGCGGCTGAGCCAATCAGGGCGCTCGGGCCGTGGTAGGCTATGCTAATGAGGCGCTGTTGCTGGGGCGCCGCGGCAGCGCGTGAGGGGAGCCGGGAAAAGCGGCTCCCGCTTCCCATGGAAAACCGGGAACCGGCTCCATGGAAAACCGCTCACGGCCCCCGAGCGGCTCTCTGGGCTGGGCAGCGCCGAACAGCCCCGCCGACCTCTCCCGCTCCACCCCGTCCCACCTGGCCTCGGACGCTTGCCGGGGATGGGGCAGCCGCGGCCTGGCCGGGCAACTTCGTTATTTCCGTTTTATTTTATTTATTTATCTGTTTATTTATTTATTTGTTTGTTTTTAATTAAAACGCCTTGAAGTGGCCCCTGCAGAAAGCACGGCGGGGGGGGGACACGTTAATAAAGTGAGCTTGGCTGTGAGTCCGGCTTGGATGTCACTCCCCTTTCCCCCCGTGTCCGAGATAAGGATCTGGAGCCGGCGTGGATATGGAATCATCTATTTATGGAACGCACCCGCACGATTACCCTTGAAAAATGGGGTTTTCACGGACCCCACCCCAGACGAAAACAAACCCCCTCAGCTGTAGGTTCAGTCCGGCTTTTCTCATGGAACACTTGCACAATTACCTTTCAAAAAAGGTGTTTTCACATCCCCCTCACAGACCAAAAAACACCCCAACAACCCCCCTCAGCTGTAAGTCGAGTCCAGCTTTTTTAATGGAATACACACACACCCCCTCAGCTGTAAGTCGAGTCCAGCTTTTTGCATGGAATACACACACATTTACCTTTCAAAAATGTTATTTTCACATCCCCTCACCCCAGACAAAAAATAAAACCCAACCACCCCCCTCAGCTGTAAGTTGAGTCCGGCTCTTTTCCTTCCCTGTAGAGCATTCCTGCCTAAGAATATTGGGGAATCCGATCTTAAAATATATTCTGTTGCTTAAATCTGCATCTGTAGCTGTTTCTTTTCTTATTCTTTTGATTTTTTTCCCCCTGGTTTCCAAACCTGCCTTTTCTCCTGCTCAGTCCTGGATGACTTTTCCTTCTTCAATCTCATTCCCCACTCCCTCCCTCTGCCTTCCTTAGTGTCCAATTCCTGGGCTTTCTTTCCATAACTACTTACATTCCCTCTATCCAACTCAGTAAAACTGACTGGAAGGTTACTGAATTATTTAACTGAGTAAATCCAGCTACATTCCGTGTTATTTTTTGCTTTTTTTCCCCATCCCCTTAGCCTAAGTATCAATATATATCTGAGGTTTGATACCACTGGTAACTGTGGAAATTCCTTTCGCCAGCAGATTTTTGATTAAATCTGATTTTTACTTTGGTGGAATTTTAATTTTTGACAGAAAACCTCAGGTTCAGCAGAGGTAAATTTAATTGCTCTTCGAGCAAACCTTTTCATAGGGGAATTTAGTGATTCCCAATGCATTTTGGAAGCTGAAAACTAAGATAAAATATAATTTGTGTGTACTTGGAGTTTGTTTGGAGCCCTCTGAAGTGTGAGTTTAGAGCATGTTTAATGAAAAAGTCATGTTAATTTAAACTTTATGTCACCAAATTTCTGTTGTATTGTGAGACTGTCGTGGTTTATAAGGTATTTTCCTCCTTATTTACTGAGTTTGACAGAACTTTGTGTACAACCAGCGTTTTGGTTTTCACTGGGAACTGAGGGACAGGTGGGGGTCTTTCAGCAAGATTAAATAAGGATACATAGTTGGAATTAAGTTGTTGGAAAACCTGTGTTTGGAATAATATTCACACTTTATTCTTTGTTTCTGCTTTGTTTTCTTTGTTGGGTCAAGGGTTGGACTTGATGATCTTGGAGATCTTCTCCAACCTTAATGTTTCTGTGGTTCTTCAAACTTTCACCATGATCATAAAAGAGCAGATCTCCGTTTTCCCCTCTCCTTTATATTCCCTCTTTTTAAATGTCAGGCTTTTCATTAAATTGGAAAACTCCCAAACTTTAGAATAACTGCATACAATCATAAAATACACATAAATGAGGAGGAGGAGAGAAAAAAGAAGCATCAGAAACTCAGCCTTGGCATCAGTGACCTCTGGAAAATCAGTGGTTTATTCTTTGGAGTATTTGAATAATTTGTATTTTTCAGTTTTCAAGCCTCTTCTTTAAATCTGGTTTATTAAATATTCAATAATAAAGTATTGATTGCTGAGATATTGAGTTTACATTTGACATAATATAAACAAATACCACCTTGGGTTGGATCAGCAGCCGAACTACTGGAGTTTGACCCGTGGTTTGGGAGGAAGAGTTGGGATGTGGTGGGAAAACTCCTGAAAAATACTAATTTTTAATATTAAATATTTAATATTAAATTAGAAGAAGATAAATTAGAAGAATATAAACCTGTCAATAATAACTATTTTGTTGTGTAAATACAGTTGGGACTGTTTCTTCTCCAAATCCTTGGATATCCTCTCCTGGAGGATCCCAGGAGGGCAGTGTGTCAAAAAAAGGTGGTTTTTTTTACCTAACCTTTAAAGCTGCTCCTCTGTGGAGCTCTGTAAAACAGAGATTTACCTCCTAGTATGTGTTCCTTGTGTTTTTAAAACCTTTCACATGCTGTATATTCAAAATTAGAGGTTTAAACTCGTGGAACCCTTCTGTGTTTGTCCCGTGTCTCCCTGTTTTTCTGCAGAAAATCCAGAATATTACAGAAGGAAACTGTTGTTTGTGAATTCCAAGGATACAAAAACAATGCCCACTCTATAGAATATATATGCAGCCAGGAATAATTTTATTTGGAGCACGGTCTGAAGGGGTGTCAAGGGATATTATGTTAAATACAATGGAAATAAAAAGATCTATTGTATGGCCACCTATTGAGTGAGCTCTGCTTCCATTCTGTCCCTCAAAACAAACAGGGCATTCATGGAGCTAAACAGTATCATAACTTATTGACATGGAGGCACTGAATTAAAGCTGGGGAAGGATTCTGCTGTTTCCTAAACTCTTCATTTTAATGTCCTTTTAATCCACTTCATACATAGGTGGAGGCTTTAGATCCGTGTAGGATCATCCATAGGTTCAGTTCTCCCTGTTTACCCGTGGAGTTGGAGGTGTTTTCCAGACCTGCCCTCAGGCAGCTGCTCCTCTAGAACAGAAATGTAAAAGCAGAGGTGTCACAGAACTTGATTTTGACTTTGGAAGTTCAGAGCACTTGTGTTTCCTGGAGGTTTTAGCTGAGAATTTTAAGCTTCATTTATTTAAAAAAAAAAAAAAGTAGTTTCACTTTCACAACATTTTCTTAGCTCTGAGTTTCTCCAGAGTGTCCTCAAAGTAATATTTATAAGTTAATGGAACACAGATTTATATGGTGTTGCCAGTGGATTAAATGAGTTTTAGAAACTCCCTTTTCTTGTTGTGGGAGAATTCCAGTGTTTGGTCCTTCTGGTATCACATTTTTGGAGTGGCTTTTTTTTTTTGGTTTTTTTGAAGGTACTTCCCACAGTGTGTCCCCGTCCCTGTCCCAAGTCTGAACCACAGTTTTTTCCTACAGGAGAGGGAACTGGTGTCCTTTGGCTGCACAAACCCCACGGACCACGTGCAATCCCTGCCCAAAGTCCACCTCCCGCTGCAGCTCCTCCAGGGAAGAACAGAGCCAGGCCAGGCAGTGTCAGAACAGCCCATGAACCTGCTCTTGGCCTGTTTTTTTGGGAAAAGATCCCAGGAGTAGTTTTATGTCCCTTCCTAAGCTCTGTGTCTTCTGTGTCCATCAGGGAAGAGCCCGAGCAGGAGGAATCCGGGGGTGTGTTGGCCCAGTGAATGGGATTTGAGAGGGTGGATGTTACTAAGTTTAGGGCTTCATTTTGCTGTGAGAGAAGGCAGTGTTTGGCTTTTCCATGCAGGGAAGTTGGCTGAATGGGTATTGTAGGATCGCTTCTCAAGTGGCCTTTCTTAATAACTCCTCCACAATAATTTAGTTCCTCCAGAGGAGGAACTACCGTGGGATATTTATAACGGGATTGTTTGCTCTCCAGGAGCTGCTGCAGGTAATTTCCCTTTGTTCCCTGGGTTCTCCCAGCTTTTTCCTGGGATCTCTCAGCTTTCCTCGCTCCAGCCCAAGCAGAGTGAGGTCTGTGGACCTCCAGGTTCTCATGTGGTCATTTTGAACTCCATGCAGGGGGACAATGGGCAGGGAATGTTGCAGCAGTTCACGGAGAGTTCAGGTTGGCATTTGCTTATTGCTTAAAAGATGATTGTTCTCAACTCTGAAATCCCCCATGGTTGACATTTCTTATGCTCAGACAGAGCTCTGGTAGGTCTGACTTGTCTTCTCTTTGAACAGAGAGTTCTACAGATACAAATGTTTGTCTCCATTGCTAATTGCTCCCTGTCTGCTTTGGGATGTGCTGGTAGAGCACAGGGGTGGTTGAGTATGAAAGAAATGCAGGGATCAGCCTCACTTTTCCAGGTATCCCAATGTTCATGGATACTGAACCATAGATTTGGAAAAACAAGGTGGACCAGAAGTCTGCAAAACAATTCATTTTACAAAAAAAAGGTGGATGTTACATGAAGGGAGAGGGTTGTACAGTTCCTTGACTAACACAGGATCTTCTTTGAGGAGACATTTGGCTGTTTTCACAGTCATTAATTCAAATACAAGCAAGAAGGTGCACACCTTCATGTGTGGTGGCTTAGGAGGGACTGGAAATAAAAAGATTTGAAGTCTGAACCAGTCCTGTGCAGTGAGAACACCCTACTTGGTCTGTGGTGTTGGCCCACAAGCTCTTGAACTCTGAGTGTGGCAATGAGAACTCCCGTTGTGGTGAATGAGGCAGTTCACACTTTTATTCTCTGGTGGGGTTTCCTGGCAGGTTCTCACTCAGCTTCCAACATATCCCTGAGAGGGAATATCTCTGAATGACCCAGACAGGGAAATGGAGGATGGGGCAGGAGGTGAAAGGAAGTTCAAAACATTTCAGGGCAAAACAATGACCTTTAGAGGGGAAATGTTGAAGAAGTGCAGGGGAGAAAGTTTCATCCTTCAACCTGAGATCACAGAAACACAGAATGGTTTGGGTTGGAAGGACCTTAAAGCTCATCCATCCCACCCCCTGCCACAGGCAGGGGCACCTTCCACTAGACCAGGTTGCTCCAAACCCTGTCCAACCTGGCCTTGGACACTTCCAGGGATGGAAAAACCCCAAGGATTATTACCATTGTTAGTGGTAAGTTCTCAAACATGGGGAATTCCTACATTTGACCTTCTGAAAGTATGATCTAAATGCTGGTGGGACTTTCACTGCTTTGCCTTCTCCATCCTGCCCAACAGTCAGTGGGCAGGGAGGTGTTTTTAAGGCTGTTGCAAAGGGGTGTTATCAGCAAAGTAACTCTTTATCTCCTGGTGTCATGAAATCTGGATCAGCTGCTGCACTTGGAAGATGCTTTTGTCAGTCCTGGAGGCAAACCTGAATATCTCCCAGGGTCAAAACAGTTAAACTGGTCCTTTCTTGGGTTTAATTTTTAGTTGTGGGGTAAGTAGGTACAAAGACATGTTAAGGAAATGTCACTTTTTCAGTATTCTCATGATTTTTGTCTGACTTTGCCTCCCTTTTTTATCTTTCACTATGAATATACCTCAATACAATACTTGGGTAGAGCTGTGACAGAGGGACAAAGGGAGTCACAGAGATACTTTGAGAAGCAAAGTAGATCTTTAATGAGTGACAGAAATGCAAAAAACCCATCTAATTGCTGTGGGGATTTTCAGGTGAAGTCCCACATGGCAGAGGAGCTGCTCCAGCAACTCCTGATTCCGAGAGAGAAATCCTGGCACTTACTTTCTGCTGACTTTTGTGGCACAGAAACATGGACACGTTGAGGCTGGAGGAGACCTTTGGAGGTCACCTGGGCCAACCTCTCCGTGCTCAGGCAGGGCCACCTGGAGCTGGTTGCCCTGTACCATGAGCAGTTGTGTTTGGAGCACAATCCACCCATTTTTTCAGGAATAGTGATCCCTTCTTGGGGTGGAACAGAGTCACCTGCAGGTCTTCCCCATGAGTTGGTGAATGTTTGTGCCTTGCTTTGGGTGGAAGGAGAAGTGTTTTACCACTTGGTGACCTTAAGATACCTCTTTTGGGAGGAGGTTTAATGTCTTAAATGAGTTATGTGGACTCTTGTCAACGTGGGAATAACAGAATCTCAAATGGATGAGGTGGGGAATTGAGTCTTGAAAAACTATGTTGGGTTTTTAAATTGTACCCCAAAATTGTCCCGTGTTAAACCAACTGTAGTTTATTTATAGACTCTTCAATAACCACCACGTCAAGTAGTTTTTCTGCTTGGAGTTAATAATTTCTGTGATGCTTGGAAAAGTCATGGAATCACAGAATGGTTTGGGCTGGAAGGACTTTAAAGATCATCCAGTTCCACCCCCTGACATGGGCAGGGACACCTTCCACTAGACCAGTTTGCTCCAAGCCCTGTCCAACCTGGCCTTGGACACTTCCAGGGATGGGGTACCTAGAAAACATCCATTAAAAAGAAATCCATTTAAAACAAAGCCATTTTGAAGGAGAAAAATATTTCCCATCCTCACCAAATAAATAAATGTATTCTTGAACTTCTTCCACTATGTTCAGATGATGCTTTTAAGAAATAAACCCAACCTTCTTTAGGAGAAGGGAATCCATTTTTGCAGTGTCTGTATTTCCAGATAGTTCTGGGCTGGGAACTTTTTGAGTGCAAATATACATAAAGGTGTATATTTTTATGCCACCTCTAAACTAACATCAGGTCAGGCCTATTTGTAAGATAATTCCACTCACTCCCAATCAATAATCTCTTAATGTATAGACATCTTGGCATACTTTTAGTTTTGTGTCACTTTTTTACAACCTGTGATCACTTGAACTTGCAGTGCTTAGAAAGGCAAATCGATGCTTGGCTGCACCTTGTTCCTTAGATATTTCTATCCTGTGGAAGTTCTGAGTGTGGGTTTTAGTCCTCCCGTGGTGGCCAGCAGATCACTTACCTTTTTGGATGTCTAGAACTCTCCTTATGAGCCAAAAATCAGTCTCTGAGCCACCAGAGGGTTTGTGAACCTCAATTAATGGGTGCACACAAACGTCCCCATTTCTGGAGCGACTCCTCGACCTAAAACTAAAGGAGGTCAAGATTTCTATTCTAACCAGTCCTTCTTTCTCCCCTCATTTCTTCCTGACATGTCACCAGGTGTTTCCAGGCAGTTCCCAGTGTTCCCTTGGGATTAGATGTCCCGGGGTGGGATTGCAGGTGTCATGGAGCAAAGTCTGAGATGTGGCAAGGGCAGATATTTCATCAGGGCTTGTTTTTGTTGATAACCAGGGCTGCTCTCAGCAACAAGTCCATGAACTCCAGTGCCTTCATTTCAGGGACAGGAAGAAGTTGTAAACATGGAATTCCTTGGCTGCTGCTCCTGCTGGTTACAGATCTTCAACTTTTGACCCGGGTGGTTGTTGCTTGTCGCTGACGCGGGCAAGGGTTGGTACCACCACGAGGAGATGACTGAAGTGCCTTTTTTTGGGATGAGTTGGCCAATTCCCACCATCTCCTTGTCATCCTTCGTGTCATCACCTGGTCAAGGCTCTTGTGTCTCCTCAGGGCCCTGAGATTTGGGGTGAAACCCCTTTATTTTTCTGGTTCAGAGAAAGGTTCTCGTTGGACGTGGTTTTGGGTTCGCCTCTGTTGACAGCACTTTCTGTGGGGGAATTCCCATGGGATACGGTTTGGATTCATGTCTGTTGACATCACACTTTGTGTGGGACTTCCCTCCAAACAAACAGGCACCTGTTGGTGAAGCAGAAACAGCAAATCTCCCCAAAAATTTAAACTAAATGAATAAAATGCCCGGACTTGGAGGCAGGTGGACTTGGGAGACACAGGGTGTGCAAGCATGGAAAGCTTGGATTTACAGCTGCTCTTCTGTGGGATAATTATATTTGTAATACTTTTCTACTTTACTTTTTAACTTTATTTTAAGTGTGTGTAGTGCATTCAGGTTGTTGTTATTCAGTTTATCCTCAGATTTGTTGTGATTTTTGGAGTGTCAGAAGGTCCTGTAAAGTCAAACTGTAAATGAGAACCCCACACTACCAGGATTTTTGGGTGTACATATGTGAGTTTCTGCTTTTTTAGGGATCCAAGTGCAGAATCTTCAAAAATTAAATTTGTTTTTATTAAGTTATGTAATTTGCCAGATATCTGTCTGTTAACTTGTGGCTTGAGGTAAAAAAGTACAAGAAATAAACCTTTTAAAGTAACTGCCTCCAATCTAGATTAATGGTATTTTTGACTGTCTGATTTAAATATTGTTTTGACTTTTACTTCAGTCACCAAGATGTTGCTAAGTGAGATTATGTTTTTTTTTCAAGAATTAAAAGAGCAGAAAGTAGAGATCCTGGATGATGTCTTACATATGCCCTTCCATTCTTACAGGAGCGTTCAGTATATATTGAAAAGTAACTGTACACTAAATTTATCAGGTTCTAGAGGTGGAAGATTAACTCTGATTCTCAGTTTTGAATGGACATTTTACAGAAGAGTTCAAAGTAATTTTCTGTGCAGCGTTAACTTAAAATGGTGTAGTCAGGAATTTATTTTATTTTCATTTGTAAGACCATTTTCAGACTTTATCCTGTTATCAGAGGCACAATAATTCACGCAAGAAAAGGCAGTTTTCCTGTATCTCATCATTATATATATGTAATTTCATCATTTCATATATAGCATCACAGTGGCCTGGCAGTGGGTATTTCACCCCTTTTAAAGTCATAATAATTATCCTGTATATAGCCTTTCTCCTGTATTGCTGTTTGAATAGTATTTTGACTTCTTTATTGAATATATTTGTCTATAATCAGTGTAAAATGACGTTTGATTTCATCCCATGCAGTTCTGCTGCCCTGACAGGGCTCAGTCAATGATCCAGTATCATTTTCAATGTTTTATTTTTTTTTCTTGACATAGTTATTTTTAAGAAAGCCCAAATTGATGCTCTTAGTTCATCTGCTGTTTTCTACTGCTTATATTTCCTTGCAGGGTTTTGCTTGTAAAGGAAATGGGGATTTCCCTGCCTTGGTCAGGTGCTTGACTGTTTAACACCTTCCTTCTAAATTTAATCTTTACCAATAATTCTGCTTTGAGATTGCAGCTGCTGTTTGTTTGCAGGGAGGCACAAACATAGAGGGCAGGGAATCCCAGAATCATCAGGGTTGGAAGGGACCTTCAGGATCATCCAATCCCACCAGAATCCCCCCTAATCCATGTCCCAAAAGAGGAGTTGCTGAGACTGGGCACTGCCTTTGCTTTTCTTTTGGCACAGTCAGCCAGAAAGTTGCTGGGAGCAACCCTGAGAGGCACAACTGAGGTGTTCTTCTGGCTTTTGTGGAATCCACACACAAAATTCCCGTGTTTGAAAATAACCCCTGTCAAATTCTGATGTGACACATAGTTGGAGGTGTGAGAAAAGGATTCAAATGATGGAATGGTTTGGGTTGGAAGGGACCTTAAAGATCAACCAAATCCAACCCCCTGCCGTGGGCAGGGACACCTTCACTAGCCCAGGTTGCTCCAAGATACATCCAACCTGGCCTTGGACACTTCCAGGGATGCAGGGGCAGCCACAGCTTCTCTGGGCAACCTGTGCCAGGGCCTCCCCACCCTCACAGGGAAGAATTTCTTGCTAAAATCCAATCTAACCCTACTTTCATTGAATTTGAAGCCATTCCCCTTGTCCTGTCACTTCAGACCCTTGGGAAAAGCCCCCCCAACCCCCCTTTATTTAATCTTTCCCCCAGGATGATTTCTGGGTTCCCTGCCTGTCAAAACTGTTGTATGACAAAACCGCTGAGCTCCGCGAGCCGGGACACGGAGGGAAATCCTCTCCAACCATTCAAACCCTCACCTTTGTCTTTGCAGGAGGAGAGACTTCAGCATGCAAACCTTCATCTGTTCGGCTTGCACCATCGTTTTCATTCCATGCTGCTGGCCTTCAGATGGCTGGACAGATGTCCCACTCCCATCAGCAGTACAGTGACCGGCGGCCGCAGAACATCAGTGACCAGCAGGTTTCTGCCTTATCCTACGCTGAGCAGCTCGAGCAGCCACTCCCACTGACAAACCAGGTGAGGGGCACACAAAAAAGGTCCTTCAGGTGGCATAAGTTCCTCTAAATACAGTTATGGAATCACAGGATGGCTTGGCTTGGAAGGGAACTGAAAGATCGTCCGGTGCCACCCCCTGCCATGGGCAGGGACATCTACCACTAGACTGGGTTGCTCCAACCTCGCCTTGGACACTTCCAGGGATCCAGGGGCAGCCACAGCTTCTCTGGGAATTCTATCCCAGCCCCTCCCCACCCTCACAGCCAACTATTCCTTCCCAATATCCCACCTAACCCTGCCCTCCTTCAGCTTAAGGCTGTTCCTCCTTGTCCTGTCACTCCAAATCCCTCTCCAGTTTAATGTGTTTTACAACCAGAAACTGCAGCATCAGGGCATTTATTTTTTTTTTAAATGCTTTGTTGTTTTGTTTATTTTTTGAACTAAATAACTCCTGACTCTTTAAGGATGGGTAGACAAATAAGTTCCTTGAAGTTGTTTTCAAACATCTGGTACATATTTATTGTGATTCTTCTACTTGGACAATATTTCCTCTTATTTTAAGAAACTGATACAAGTGCAGAGTTCTAAAGAGAGTTTAATAATAGTGTTTTTTTTTAATTTTTATGCTACTTGTTAGAATATAATTACTTTATTACTTGTTCTCATGGACAGTGTTTTAATGCAATGCCACTGGTTGGTGTATTTGGAGTAGAGAGCTTTGCACAAAAATATATTATTAGGCAAGATACACTTTTTCTTTTTTTTTTTTTTTTTAAAAAGCAACATCTAAAGCTGTGCTATCATTAGGGTTTTGCTACTACTAATTTACTATTTAATATTGCAAGGGGGTAAAATGGCCACAGGGTTAAGATGCTGCTGCTTTTGAGCTGTCAGGATCAACATTTCCTCTGTCCTGCCTTTGAGTTCCCAGAGCTGAAAGAGCTCCCTTGACTTCAGTGCCAGTAGCCACAGGAGCTGCTGTTAACTCTGGATAAGTGGGAATCCTGTTATTTTTTAAAAATGGCACAGCCCAGTTGTGGAGACCTGAGCACAGGTTGGTCCCAAAGCTTAAAATCCAGAAATCTGTAGGTCAGAAGTCCAAAATTTGGGGCAAGACCATGAGGCAAGTTTCACGTGAGGATGGAGATGAAGTTTTTTGTTGCTGCCAGATTCAGGTCTGTTCTTGTGTTCAAGATGTCTTGAACAGGTGGAGGAGTCTCCAGCACCATCAAGAGATGCTCTGGTGCAGTAGGAAGACGCTTCTGTGGGAAGAGGAATGGATTAGAGAGGATGGGAATGGTCAAACCAAGTGCCAGGATGTTGGATACCAGGCTTTGGAGATCTCCACAAAGAATGGCAGAGGGAAGGGAACTGGCAAAGGATGTTTGTATTTTAGTGAGAGCAAATCAGTAGGAAGAGTAAATCTGCTCCTATAAACAGTGTTTAGCTTGAGGATCTACAAAGGTATTTTATGTGACTTATTTTAGGTTAAAGGTGCCCCCAAACCTCCCCAGCGAGGTTGGTCAGTCAAGGAGAAAAGTTGCTGGTTCCTTAAACATTTCAAGGCACTTCAAGGCTACCACCAGGCATCCCCTGTGTGAGCTTTAGTGACATCAGTGCTTGGTTGGTCATGTTTTCAAACCAAACTCAGGGAATTTTAGGTTGTGTGGATGTTATCCATGTGAGGAAACGATCAGCTGGACACCTTGGTGATGGCAGTGGAGCTGTCTCTGCACCACTAAAACTGTTTTATAGAATCAGTTCTTAGTTTTCCAGCTCCATCTTGGATTTTTTCTGCATTGTAGCTTCTGTTTTCCTGTTTTACTGGAATTGTCTCCTTGAAGTCTTTGTTGTCCTGTGCCCAAGCAGCTCAGAATTGTCACTTCTTTATCCTTTCAGCACCCTTGGCTTTCATGGTGGGCAACTTATTGAAGTCTTCTGACTACTTGTCCTTTGTGCCTCTGTCCTCCTTTGAGTTTTTGTGCTTCTTGTCCCACCAAAAGTTCTCCAGAGCAGGTTCCTGGTTGGAGTGGAGGATCTGTAGGAGCCTCCTGGGAAGTCTTAGTGGCTTTTTGTCTTTGCATTGATCTGATCTGCACAACCCAATCCAGCTGAGATCTTCATGCTGGTGGGTCAGATCTAAACAAATTCCTTGTTCTTTCTCTTAGAGTTGCCCTTTTCCAGCTCTAGTTCATCTTGATTCAAACTCTTATTGTTTTTTTTCTCATAAAAGCTGTGACTTTCTGTGGGTGAGGGCACTGAGTGTCACATCCAGTCCTTCCTTGGACACCTCCAGGGATGGGGACTCCACCACCTCCCTGGGCAGCCCCTTCCAATGTTTAATCACCATTTCCATGAAGAAATTCCTCCTGATGTCCAACCTGAGCCTCCCCTGGCACAGCTTGAGGCTGTTCCCTCTCCTCCTGTCCCTTGTTCCCTGGAAGTAGAGCCCGACCTCCCCCAGCTCCCCCCTCCTGTCAGGGAGTTGTAGAGAGTGAGAAGGTCCCCCCTGAGCCTCCTTTTCTCCAATGCTGCTTCTTATCCTTAAGAAGATCCTGTTTTTAACATGCAGCAAGAGGCTGAAAGTCTGTTGGAGAAGATTTGATTGATCTGGCACGGCCATAAAAACAGGAGGAGGGAAAGGGTAACTTCTGGCAGATACAGGGAGTTTAATTCCTAAAGGGTAGATCCTTTTAGTGCAGTGGTTCACATCCAGTCAAACAGACAGATTTAAGTCTAAACAAACAAGGATTAGGTCTCCAAGCTTTGATTTCCTGGTTTTTCCTAACACCAGGATCACCAGCAGGCTGGACAGTGGGCTCAGCTTGGCTGCTCCAGCTTTCCACAGCCTAAAAGTAACTTATTTGGTGCCCTAAAAATGATTTCTTTGGGTGCAAGTGTCCACCAGTTGTCTAATAACGAGTTACCAACCCCTTTGCTCCTGGGAGAGCCCATTCCCTGGGGATTGAGTAGCCAGGGCACTCAAGGAAAGCAGGAGTTTCCCGGGAAGCTCCAGGTAAGGAGAGTCTTTCCCGAGCTCCAGCCCCCCTCTGGTGGCCAAAGGGCCGCGGTGCTTCTGCTGGGAAATCCAACCCTCTCCCAAATTCCATCCTTTCCATGAACTCCCTCTCTTAAATAATTGCCTTGTTACTTTTCAGGTTATTTTTGTGTCTTTCTTTTTACTTCAACAGAATCTTTTTTTTATTGAGGATATTTTCTGGTTCAGGTTCCTCCAATGATTTTAATTCGTAAACAGAGAATGGGGAAGCCTTGAATGGGAATTTATTATTCCTTTTATTCCTGCTCTGTCCTGCTTGGATTTTGATTTTATTGGTTTGCAGGCCGTATCCTGCTATTTTAGGAATCAAAAATTGTAAAAAATGTAAAATATTTTACAATGTAAATATTGTACTGTTAGAAAACAGTAACAAGAATTTACATTAAAATATATAAAATATATATATTTATATACATATAAACCTTTAAAATACCTTAAAATTACCCTTAAAATTTTATTTATATAACCTTCTCTTGCACCTCTTGCTTTCTGGCTGTGCTCCCCAAACCCATCATTGACAAGGCTCAAATAATAGGAAGATGCTCCAAACCCAGCCACTTTTCACTTGTTTATGAGGGTTTAAATTACAGTTAAAAACTTCCAGCTCTTTCCTTTTTAACTTTTTCCTTCAGGAGTTGGTCTTAAGGCTTTCTTTTCCCAAAAAGTGCTGGGAACTGCTCTTGGTTGTGGGGTCTCACTCTGTGCTGAGAGCCAGAACCAGCTTCAGGGAGCTGTAGGAGCAGAAAAGTTGGGATCTGTGGGATCTTTCTCCTTTAACAATCACAAACTCCTCTTTCTTTGTCCATTTTTAACTGGTTGCATCTTGTGAGTTCAACGTAACCCGATGGCAAAAGAAGATAAGAAGCTTAAAAGTTGTCACAACTTCAAACAAGTGGGTTTTTTTTTGCTCTGCACTAACATTTGTCTCCATCCTGGGTGCTCAGATGGCCTGAAACTCCTTTCAGTGAGGTACAAAAAGATCAGAAAATTACTTTACCTGCTCAGGAGGTTGAGGTGAATTCACAGGCAGATTTTGGTTACAAATTCCAACAGTTCAGCTTTCAGGAAGCACCTGGAACTGGAAGATCAGGCTGATGCTGAACACTTTATTTATCTAAGATCACTTAGCACCTGCATAATTCCTGTTTTTACTGACCAGATCGTGGCCAGAGATTTTATTGATCACAACTAGAGCAGGGCCAAGTTCATGCCTTAATTAAAATCCTTAATTCAGTCAAAAATCCTTAATTCAGTTATTTCCACTACCTGATAAACATTATCTTAGTGGGGGACTTCACCAGGCTTTGTCCTGAGTGTGAACATGTCAATTCAACAAGTCATCACAACTGGAATTCTTGCTAAAAGTTGCCTTTATACTCTAAAATCTTCATTATTTATTCTGTTCATTATTTATTCCATTTGTAAAATGGAACATGGACTTTACACAAGCCGAATTTATCTTTTATTCCCTTTTCTTAATGAACGTGGATGGTGGTGGATCTTTCTTTTTTAAAAAGAAAAAATCTGAATTCAAGCATCCTGTGAACAGAATATATATTTCCATAATCAAAATAAAAAGCATTTAATAGGGAAATTTTATTTTATTTTATTTTATTATTTTTTATTTTATTTTATTTTTTATTTTATTTTAGATAATAAAACCTATACCCCAAGAGAGAGAATTTTATTTTCTCTTCCTTTATTCATCAAACCCAAAGACTGTGCTGGTTCAAATAACACACCTGAGTTAAAATCACAGTTTCCTTAAAACATGGTTTGTCTCAGGTGTGTTGAGCATCAGTGGGGCTCTTGGTTGCCTTTTTTGTGGGTGTTTATTGACACATATAATTGAAATTAAAATAATTCTTATCTCTCAGACAGAAATTCCAGCATCTCTTTGATTTGGGAATGTTCTCAGGAAGATTTGGGGGCTGTTTCCAGGAAGATCTGAGGTTGCAGTGTTGCTCTCTGGCCACCAGATAGAGACTGAAGCTCATGAAAAAGGAGTTTTCTTTCTCTTTCCTCTCTTTTTTCCTCTCTTTTTCCCTTTCCTTTGGTGGTTGAGGATTCTCTGAAGCCCAGGAAGGAATCAATGTTCCATCAGTAAAGGATTTGAGAGTGTTGTTGTATAAAATGGATAATGAGCACTTTGCTCCACGGTTTTCCATCACCAGGAAGGAGAGAAGGAGCAAGAATCTCTCTTGGAAAGAGAAGAGAATGTTACAAATGTTCAAATATAAAAGGAGGAGGGGAAAAAAAAAATGCTCAGTTCTTTCTCTTCTCCCACCCAAAACTTTATGAACCCAGGAGAGCAAAATAGAACCTGTTGAGAAGTTCCTGCAGGTTCAAAGTGAGGCCTCGGGAATGTGGGACTGTCCAAATCCACACTTAAAAACACAAGTTTTAAATAAGGGGCTGATTGCAAGAACCAGAGGAGTAGCCTAATTTTAATTAATTATTATTTAATTATTTACAGTAATTAATTAATAATAGTTAGGGAACAGCAGCAAATCAGATTATAATTTTTTTTTTCACCAGGCTGCTGATTTCAGAGTGGAAATCAGATTTATTTTTGAAGTAAGCAAGGAAATTTGACTTATAAATTAGAAACTAAACATGAATACATGTCGTATAAATTCCCTTTGCACATTAGAGGAATGTTATATGTGAATAGTTGATCTGAACTATGGAATTCTTGAAGTGGAAAACTCAGAGTCCCTGTGCTGCTCATCCAGCCCTGGACAGAGACTGGGCCCTGCTGATATTCCTGTACCACAGCCTGGGTTTTACCAGCAAAATCTACCAGTGTTCTTGTGCTCCAATTAAGGAATTTTCAGGAAATACTTGGATTTGGGAAGCCTGGAGCAGTGCCAGCTGGGATTAGGATGTGCTGCTGCTCTGTTTTTAACGGGGTTGTGGGAGGGAACCAAAGGAGCTCCTATTTAGGTGTGGTTTGTTTAATGCTCCACATTTGTTTGGCAGCTGAAAGGAAGCAACAAAAAAATGTTTTGGAAATGTCAAATAGTTTGTTTAGGAAACTTTCAGACAGTTTCCTGATGTTTACAAAGTTTTATTGCTTGTAATAAAAGAGAATTAATGTCTTTCCCTCTATCCATGTGCTCCGTGCACCCACTGGAGCTGGGATTTCTGGGGTGGTTTTTGAGGGCAGGTCTGGTTTCAGAAGCACAAACTTTTATAATTTCTTTTTTGTCAGACCTTTTTTAGGTCACTGCAGTGTGATTTAAAAAAAAAAAATTATTTTGGCATGCACTCTTTGCACAGCAACCGTTGTAATATTTATTATTTATCATAATATTTAGTATTATTAAATATTCCTTAAAATTAGTATTAAACTACTAAATATCATAAATAATAAATATAAATTATTTAATAGTAGTTTAATACTAAATATTGTATTATATAATTTAGTAATATAATACTGGATATTATAGAATACAATATGATATAACATAATAACATTTAGTAATACTTATTATTTAGCAATATTCAAGTAGTAATAATTCATTAATTTAATATTTACTACTAATTATTATTACTTATGAATAAAGTAATACTGTAAAAGATGGAGGAGCAGTTCCACTTCTCCAGGTCATTTATTAGTTCAATAATATGGATATAAAACATACATGAGACAAGTTTTTCTCCAGTGGAATTGCTTAAACTTGCCCTGAGGTTTCCTGTCATTGGGAAATGGGGAGGAATAACCCCAGGCACCAGCCCAGGCTGGGAGTGACCTGCTGGAAAAGGACCTGGTGGACAACGAGCTGTCCCTGAGCCAGCAGAGTGTCCTGGGAGCCAAATGGGATCCTGAGGGGATCGGGAAGAGCATTTCCAAAGGGTCAGGGAGGGGATTCTGCCCCTCTGCCCAGCCCTGGGAGGCACATCTGCAGGGCTGGGTCCAGCTTGGGCTCCTCAGCACAGCAGGGACATGGAGCTGCTGGAAGATGATTCTCCTGTGGAGATGCTGAAGGGATGGAGCATCTCTGGGAGCAGGAAAGGCTGAGGGAGCTGGGGCTGTTCAGCCTCCAGAGGAGACACTGAGAGGGGACCTCCCCCAGGTCTGGCAGAGGATGGACCAGGACTTGGACTCTGATCCTTCCAACTCAGCTGAAGCTGAACATGAGCCAGAGTGTGCCCAGGTGGCCAAGAAGGCCAATGGATCCTGGCCTGGCTCAGGAACAGTGTGGCCAACAGGTCCAAGGAAGTGATTCTGCCCCTGGACTCAGCGCTGGTGAGGCCACCCCTGGAGTGCTGTGTCCAGTTCTGGGCCCTCAGCTCAGGAAGGATATTGAGGTGCTGGAGCAGGTCCAGAGGAGAGCAACGAGGCTGGGGAAGGGACTGGAGCACAAGTGCTGTGAGGAGAGGCTGAGGGAGCTGGGGCTGTTCAGCCTGGAGAAGAGGAGGCTCAGGGGAGACCTCCTCACTCTCTGCAACTCCCTGACAGGAGGGGGGAGCCGGGGGGGGTTGGTCTCTTTTCCCAGGCAACTCTCAGCAAGACAAGAGGGCTCAGGGTCTTCAGCTGTGCCAGGGGAGGTTTAGGTTGGATATTAGAAAGAATTTCTTTCCAGAGAGGGTGCTCAGCCATTGGAATGGGCTGCCCAGGGAAGTGGTGGATTCTCCGTCCCTGGAGGTTTTTAAGGACAGACTGGATGTGGCATCAGTGCCATGGGCTGGGAACCATGGTGGGGTTGGATCAAGGGTTGGACTTGATGATCTCGGGGGTCCCTTCCAACCCAGCTGATTCTATAATTCTATGAGTCTGTGATTCTGTGATTTCTTGCAGTCACTATATCATTAAATTCCTATTTTTTCCCCCTCATTTCTTATTCCAGAGGCGGATGCCCCAAACTTTCCGTGATCCAGCCACTGCTCCACTGAGGAAACTCTCCGTAGATTTGATCAAAACATACAAGCATATTAATGAGGTAACAGCTCCTTGGTGGGCACTGAGGGCAGGGCTTTGTTACAGCACATATTTAATGTATTTCCTACAAATAATATCATGAAAGGATCACAAAAATCAAGTTTTCTCTCAGTTGTTCCCATTGAGGTCATTGATGTCCTGCTCCAGCACAGGAAATCTTTTATCCTGGAATTTATTTTCTCTTGTTTTCTAAACAAATGTTTTGCATGATAAAAGAATTACGAGTGACACAAACACACTTTGAGCTATAAAACTTTATTAATGTGTCTGAGGACTTCTAAGGAAAATTGTTTTATATTTTACATACGTATTTTCCCTGAATTATTTAATTAAATCTCATTGGCAAGTGTAAAATATGAAATCTTTGTGGTTATTACAAGCAGGCATCAATTAATTTTGAACTCTTTGGCAGTTGAAGGAATTTCACTGACTTCCTTGGAATTCTTTTCCTGTCCTGTGGAAAAGGAATTATCCAACTGATAATTCTTATTTCCAGGCTCCTTAGCTTTTTTAATTTTGCTGTGTGCTTATGGTTCTGCTCTTCTTGCACCTGTGAGCTCCAGGGATCAGAACATTAATTTAGATCTGCTCGATTATTCCTCAAGACTTTGCTTTGGAATTAAAGATTTGGCTTCAAACAGAGCAATAGCAGAGGGTGGCTTGGATTTCCACTGCTCCAAGTTGCATTTTAAAACCACAGGATGATTAATAAAAGTTGATTTTGCTCTTGATTGAACTGACAACTCTAAAAACTGCTCTTAACCAACCCCCTTTTCACCCTCAGGTTTACTATGCAAAAAAAAAACGGCGGCATCAGCAGGGCCAAGGAGATGATTCCAGTCACAAAAAGGAGAGGAAGGTTTACAACGATGGATATGATGATGACAACTACGATTATATTGTGAAAAATGGGGAGAAGTGGATGGATCGGTATGAAATCGACTCTTTAATAGGCAAAGGATCCTTTGGACAGGTAAATATATCATTTTATATAGATATATAATTTATATGAATCATAATCATATTTAATTTGAGGTGCTGTTCCTGTTTCATTTTGAAATTAAAGCTGTTTTTTCTCAGTGCTGTTTTACTGAGTGTCTACTCAGGACACTCATATTTTGTGGTGTTTCAGGTAACATTTGAATATATTTTATTTTGTAGCTCTGGTAAAGCATTTTACAGTGAGAAATCCTCAACCTTTTGCCATCAGCTGTTTGACTTAGCTTTTAAAATTAAAACAATAAACCAGTCCTAGAGATCACCTGCTATAAATGTTATTAGTAGCATTTATTGGGACTGTTTGTAGCCAAACCAAAGGCTGGAAGGAGGATGGAGCTTTTCTTTTATTGGGTTTTTTTTTTCAGTTTTCCTCAGATTTTGCCAGTCCTTTTAGAGTATTGGTTTAGGTGATTTGATGATTTTATTTCCCAGTCCTTTTAGAGTGTTGGTTTAGTTGATTTTATTTCCCAGTCCTTTTAGAGTGTTGGTTTAGATGATTTGATGATTTTATTTCCCAGTCCCTTTACAGTGTTGGTTTAGATGATTGGATAATTTTATTTATTTATGAAATAATAAATGCTTATTGTTTATTAGGTAATTTTATTAGTATTTATTGTATGTATTTTTATTGACATATTTATTCCTGTAAAGTGCCCTCACTGCAGTAAATGACACACGCTCGGTTGTGGCTCTGTTGTGGTGTCGAGAGAAAAAATCGAATTAAAAAGGGCAAAACTTCTGGAAAAGTTTTCCTGAATGTAGAAAAGTGAGTTTTGCTGTGGAGGGATTTTCCTGATGGATTTGGCTGCTCTGTTCCAGGTTGTCAAGGCCTATGACCGAATGGAGCAGGAGTGGGTGGCCATCAAAATCATCAAAAACAAGAAGGCTTTCTTAAACCAGGCCCAGATTGAAGTGAGACTGCTTGAGCTTATGAACAAACATGACACTGAGATGAAGTACTACATAGGTATTTCAATAATTATTCTCCATTTTTATCTTATTCTTAATATAGGATATTTTCCCATACAACAGGGTGCTCCTGGTCCTAAAGAAATACAAAAAAACCAACACACTTTTAAAATTATTCCTATGATTTCGTGCAGATTTTCCACTTTGCCTTGTGACAGCCAGAATTAAAATATGGAAAATTATTTGTACCTTTGCAGTGTTGGGATTTTCTGCAGAGTTTTCTTTTTTCCAGTTAGGGACACCTGAAGAAGTTGCCATGTGATGATGATCTGTGGTGGTTTGCATCATTTTCACTCTTTGAATATATCTCAAATTATCTCACAACTGTCATGGATAAGGACATATATTTTATAGGAATAACAGAATACAGAACATAATATTTTATGGGAACAGTAGCTTCATCATTACTTTTTCTTTCATGTGTGTTTAAAAAGCTCAAAATTTGGTGTAACAACCAAAGATTCGTGTAAATGTTAAGATTTGCCCATTTATAGCTCAGAAAATATTTGAAATCTTATTATTTTGACTGTTCCTGTAGGTTGGAGTGTTGTTCTCTTAACTTATTATTATAAAGCTACTTGAAATTTATGGTAATAATGAAATCAAGTCAGCTCCTGTAAAAAGTTTATTAAATCCCATCTATCCTGTGGAGTAGAGACTTGGGAAAGAAATGATGGAAAGAAGACAACCCCATGCTGTAAAGAGAGATGGAGCAGGATGAAAAAGAGTGATTAAGGAAAATTAAACTGGGTTTAAGCATTTCTTAGTTTGTAGAAGCCAAAATACCAACAGCTGTGCTTTCCTGGTTTGCATGTCTGTGTTGAATTCCCGATTTTTCTTTCTGTAGTTTAGAAAGAAATCTTTGAAATAATTTTAACATACGTTGGTATTAAATTATTTTATGATTATTCACTTAAATTTTAACTTGTTTTATAGAATATTATATTCAGAATGCATTTTATGTATTCAGTGTCAAAGCTTTTGGGGTATTTTTAAGTTAAATTTATTAATGGCAGGTTTACATAAAACAAAACCTAAACTTGTCAGTGCCCAACGTCAGAAAGGTGTTAAAGACATGGCCAGTTTCAGATGTAATAAGAGCAAGTAAAGGCATCAGCAAATAAGCTCTTGGAATTTTAAATTTATAGGGAAGAACCTGTCCCAGGTAAGTTGTAAAGGACATAAAAAGAAGTGGCTCATGATAACAGAGAACACAAATCAATGGACACCAAGTCAACACAGGACACCAAAAATCCACCTTCATTAAAAACCTGAATTCTCATTGGGCTGATATTGGTTCAACATTTTATTATGGCAAAAAAGGGGAGTGTGTTGCTTTTTGTCTGAGGTGTTTTTCCTATTTCGATTCTCTTGTGGCAACCTGAGCTCTTGGCAGACTGACAAACATTTAATGGGGTGAATATTTCACTTATTTCATGGAAAAAATAGATGGATTGGGTTTGAACTGGATTGGTTGCTTTCAGAAACTCACATTGTGCCTGGTTGAAATGACTACAATGCCCTGGGGATATTGATTTTAATCAATTATTTTTAATTATTAACTGAATAATCAATTGAAGTCACGGCTTATAAATTGCAATTTATAAATTATAAATCTTGTATTAATCTGATGGTCAGATGTTTCCCCTGTAAATGTAGGGGGGTTGGTAACTTGCTTTGGTAATACAGCCTTTCTGTCTTTAAAGTAATTCTTTGGATAATACTGAGGATGTGTAAAATATCCCTCTGTACCCCAGGGCTGGCAGAAATATTCTGTAGATAACACAGAACTGAGAGAAAAGAAAATAATACTCTTATCATTTTACTCATAACTCAACTTCCTAAATATTGATTGTAATTAGCACCTCATTCTTAGCACACAGGGCACATTTTAATGAATTTTTTTCCCCCCTTTCCCAAGTGCATTTGAAGCGTCACTTCATGTTCCGGAACCATCTGTGCTTGGTGTTCGAGATGTTGTCCTACAACCTGTACGACCTGCTGAGGAACACCAACTTCAGGGGGGTGTCCCTGAACCTCACCAGGAAGTTTGCCCAGCAGATGTGCACAGCCCTGCTCTTCCTGGCCACCCCCGAGCTCAGCATCATTCACTGTGACCTAAAACCCGAGAACATCCTGCTCTGCAACCCCAAACGGAGCGCCATCAAGATCGTGGATTTCGGCAGCTCGTGTCAGCTCGGGCAGAGGGTGAGCACCACTCCAAATTCTATTTACACAATATTATTAAGTCATAATGCTCAGCTGGCTCGTTTAAACTTTACACATGGTGGCTTTAAAATAGTCATCATCATGTCCAGGCTTCGCGAATGAAGATTTGGGAAGGGCTCTACCCATGTTTGTTACAAGCGCGCTGGTGGTTAAAAGGCCAATATGAGACAGACACGTCTGGTTGCAAAAGGCACAGCAGAAAGACTCCTTAGGTGGTAAATTCTGCAAGGCTCGATTCTTTCTGCGTTGTCTTTTCTCCTCAAGGGTGATCCTGGTGCTTTCTCAAAAGCATCAGCAGTGTTATAGATGGTGTGTCTCCAGACCTCCCGATTTGAGGCCAGAGTAGACCAGTTCTGGTGATTAATACGGCCAAGGTTGAGATGTTGTTTCAGGGAGTCCTTGTATCTTCTCTTTGGGGCTCCTCTCTTGTGGCAGCCAGTGTTTACAGAGCCATAGTGCTGTCTGCTCTTTTATATGGATCTGAATCATGGGTCATCTACTGCCACCACTTGCATCTCCTAGAACGCTTCCATCAACGCTGCCTCCGTACAATCCTAAACATCCACTGGGCAGATTATGTGACCAACACATCTGTTCTTGAACAGGCAGCAATCACAAGTATTGAGGCCATGTTGCTGAGAACACAGCTGTGCTGGGCAGGGCACGTCTCCAGGATGAAGGACCAACCACCACTTCCCTGAGATCCTGCTTTAGGGTGGCTTTAAAATAGTAATTTAAGTTTAAATAGGGTGTGAGAGAGCAACAGTTTGTGGGAGCTTCAAATATGAGTTTTAGAACCACAGAATTGTTAAGGCTGGAGAAGACCTCTGAGGCACACGGTGACTCTGTGCAGGACTGGATGATCCTTGGGGATCCCTTCCAGCTCAGCATATTCTGGGATTCTGTGACTTTTAAAATCATCAAGAGGCCTTTTAGGATCTTTTTGAAGAGGCCTTTTAAGATCATCAGGTCCAACCATCAACCAGCACCACCATGTTCAAACCACATCCAAACCACCTCAAGTGCCACATCCAAACCATGTCTTCAAGTGCCACATCCAAACCATGTCCTCAAGTGCCACATCCAAACCACGTCCTCAAGTGCCACATCCATATGTTTTTTTGAACACTTTCACACTCCACCACTTCCCTTTAGTTCCCCAGTAGATAAAAATCCACCACAGTGGTAAAATTTCCATCTTTTTTTGTTCTCCTTGGCTGTGTTTTTGTGCCGTGTCAGTGGAAAATGCATCAGCACTTGGTTGTATAAGTCTGCAGTGCTGTTAAATAAAATACTCTTATTATTATTTTATTCCATATATGTTACCTATAATTACCTTATTATTTTATTCCATATGTATTACTCCTTTCACTTTGGCCTGTCCTTTGTTTATTACTGGTTATACTACAGATTGGGTCATTATATGAAATTAATTCAGCAATTAATGGATTAACTTGAACAAAATTCCCCCAATTCTCACTTGAGGAGTTGGGATTGGCCATTGCTTTTTTCCAGTGTAATTTGGGAAGAGCAGGTCAGAATACTGAATATTGCAGTGAATGGTGAGACATAGATTTACATTAATTAAAGGGCTTTTAATATATATAAACTATACACTAGAAACTTTTCACTCTGGGGTGAAGGAAGACACGAGGAGGTGAAATGACACTCAGGTTATTTATGTTAATAATAATAAGATTTTGAGACGTTAAGAAGCACAAATACAAATAAATGATCACATGAGTAAATCTGCACTTTTTTTTTGGAGAATATGAATATTTTCCTAAGAATTAACAGTGACATATTTTTATTAATGCAATATATAGATATTTTGAGTATCCCTGATCCCTTTCCCTGCACCAAAACGATATTTCCTGGGAGTTGTGTTTTGTCACGTGGAATTGTCACAGTGCCCTTGGATGCTGTTTATGACCTTCAGATGTTTTATTTCAGATATACCAATATATCCAGAGTCGTTTTTATCGATCACCAGAGGTGCTACTGGGAATGCCTTATGATCTTGCAATTGATATGTGGTCCCTTGGGTGTATTTTAGTGGAGATGCACACTGGAGAGCCTCTCTTTAGTGGGGCAAATGAGGTATGTTATGGACAAATAATTAGATTATTTTTTAATTAATTCCCATCGTGGTTTCCATCTGTTTAACTGTAATGCATAAATGAGGGATGTCTCTAACTCTGAAATGATTAAACATCAATAACAGCAATGTCTATTGTCAGAATTCAAAATTGCCTGTTAATTTTCTGCTTCTCCCCCTTACTCCAAACTCACTGATTTGCTTTGTACATAATGGATTTTTCTTAAATTAATTAATTAAGAACTTGTCTGGGATGCTGACATTTGGGACACTGCTTGGCTGGCTGCCACTTGTTCCTCATAAATCCTTTTTGTCTGGAACAGGTGGATCAGATGAATAAAATAGTGGAAGTTTTGGGGATACCACCTACCCACATCCTCGACCAAGCACCAAAAGCAAGAAAGTTCTTTGAGAAGTTGCCAGATAGCACTTGGAACTTGAAGAAGACCAAAGATGGAAAAAGGGTAGGTTAAATAACCAGGATGATTAAAAAAATAGTTTATTTTCATATATATATATACACACACATATGTATATATATAAAAATAATGTATTTTATACTTATATATATTTCTATTTCAATGTATTTCTATTTTTCATATATTTATACTTCCATATATTTCTATTTTTATATATATTTCTATTTTCGTATATATTTCTATTTTTATATATTTTTCTATTTATATTCTCTATATATTTATATATGTTTATATATACTTATATATATAAATCGTGAGATGTTACTTTGGTTTTTTTTTAAACTTGAAGAAGGCCAGAGATGGAAAAGGGGCAGGTTAAATAACCTGGATGATTAAAAAAATATATCTTTTTATATATTTATATTTATATTTTTGTATATATTTATATATATAAATGGTGACACGTTACTTTGGTTTGTTTGGAACTTGAACAAGGCCAAAAATGGAAAAAGGGTAGGTTAAATTACAAGGATGATAAAAAGTGATATTTTCTTATATTTTTATATATTTTATATATTTATAGTTTTATATATATATATTTATATATAAACGGTGAGATGTTACTTTGTTTTTTGGAACTTGAAGAAGACCAATAATGGAAAAAGGGTAGGTTAAATAACCTGGATGATTAAAAAGAAATAAAATCTTTCATATATGTATATATATATAAAATATATATTTATGTGTATAAATGGTGAGATGTTACTTTGGTTTTTTTGGAACTTGAAGACCAAAGATGGAAAAAGGGTAGATTAGATAACCTGGATGATTAAAAAAAATAAATTCTAACATATATATATATATAAAATACACACACATAAATATATATTATATAAATATATATATTATATATTTTTATATATTTATATGTATAAATGGTGAGATGTTACTTCGGTTTTTTTGGAACTTGAAGAAGACCAAAGATGGAAATAGGATAGGTTAAAGAACCAGGATGATTTAAAAAAAAATTCTTATATATATATATATACACATAAAATACACATAAATATATATTATATAAATATATATATTATATATTTTTATATATTTATACATATAAATGGTGAGATGTTACTTTGGTTTTTTTGGAACTTGAAGAAGACCAAAGATGGAAAAAGGATAGGTTAAATAACCTGGATGATTAAAAAAACCCAAATTCTTTTATATATATATATACATAAAATACACATAAATATATATTATATAAACATATATATATTATATTTTTATATATTTATATGTGTAAATGGTGAGATGTTACTTTGGTTTTTTTGGAACTTGAAGAAGACC